>NC_043003.1:30636986-30724486 GCF_006345805.1 Octopus sinensis
ATAAATTCAGGTTCCAATAGGTATCTAATTTATTGATAGAGTATCAAGCTCAGTAAATTAATGGTATACATTTAAATAATAATAATATTTAGGAGTTAGAAAGTAGGAGGAGAACATGTCGACGTTCTCATTTAAAGATTATTTACTATAAAGAAAAATATTTAATAATTTGATGTGTGTAACTGGTAGAATAAATATTTATGAGGATATTAGAATACAAAGGAACTGTTTAGTATGTGCACCAGGTTTTAAATGAATACAAGGTTTGTAGATATAAATTCTAGATCTAATAGATACTATATTAGATTAAAAGGGTAGCATATTTTGTAAATTATTAATGGTGGATGTTAGATCAAAAAAATGTTAGTGATTTTAGAAAGAATTAATAGGAAATTCATTATTAAATTTGTGTAGAATATATAAACTAACTAAATCTGTGGCCCCAGCTGAATTGGAAGAGCCCATTGCCACATCAAAGCATTCGGGTGTATCCTTGCATGCCAATAGTTTGTTATGGAACTTAATTACTGATTTACTGGTTGTTAGTATGACTTGGACTTCATTCATAGTCAATTCTGAATTGTTTTTAGCAAATTAAAGCACTATTTAGGGCAGTGGGATTGGTTGATGAATAATACTTGTTAACATCTATCTGCAGGAATCTGTACTTATTTTTATTCTGAATTTTTTTTTAACTAATCTATTGCTTCTTGGGTATTAGACCATAATTTAAGTTTAATTTTGTTCTTGATTTTATCTATGTAGTCATTCATGTTACTTTTATTCAGTTTACTTATATCAAACTGAGTGGTGCATGGTCTAACTTTAGGGTTTGTTTGGAAATTGTCCTTATGGTCCTTTAAAGATATTCTAGGCCTTAGAGGAAAAAAGGTTTGGTTTTATCTTCAATAGCATATTTTGGCTTCAAGATTTGTAGCTCTTAAAGTGTTACTGGTGACTACCTTGTATTTTTTGGTGATTTCATTTGTAAGCAGTTTATGGTATAGATCAATGTTTAAGTCGTATAAGATATGGGACAAAGTACTGAAGGACTACCTCAAGACACTGAACCGTTCAGACGAGATAAAAAATGACCGAGATACCTGGCACCTTGCTGTACTCAAAGATCCGTACTCCACAACAGAAATATTCAGGCTGTACCCCTGGTGAAGAGAACTGGCCTGCAAGAGTCCTGTGCCAGTGCCATGTAAAAAGTACCCGTGCTGGTACCATGTAAAAGCATGCTGGACATTCTGTAAAGTGGTTGGTTTTAGAAAGGGGATCTAGCTGTAGAAACCATGCTAAATTAGACTGGAGCCACTAGCATAGCTAGAGTGTATGCCGCTCAGGGCGGCCCTTCCTTTTGCTGACCCTGGACCCCACACAAAAACACATTTTCTACAGTCAACCTAAAAGTACCACCCCTTTGAAAGTATTGCCCGGGGGACCACCCCTACTAGCTATGCTAGTGACTGGAGCCTAGTGCAGCTCTCCAGCCTGCCAGATCTGGTGAAATCATCCAACCTATGACAGCATGGAAAACGGACATTAAAGTACATCTTTAATAATGATGATGATGATATATCCGCAATATGTTTCCAGAATGTGTAGATGTACTTTTATGCTTGCCATCTTATATACACAAGAGATAATTTTCCTTGGAAAAAAAAATGCATCTTTGTTCGCAAAGATAAATTCTTGTGACAAACTCTTTTATTACACCTAAAATATTTAATGGATCCTAAAAGATTAAATTTGATGATGTTTTTTTAGTACCTCTCCATTCCTTAACATTTTCATTCTGAAAGAGAACACTTACAATCCAGAATACTGCATTTGCAAATAGAAAATACGATAGTCATTTGTATTGAATGCAGACTCAATGAAAACGAAGTAAAAAAAAGGTAAATTTAGGGAAACTTGTGTTTCGAACTTTGGAAGCTGACATAATGGAAAATGTCTTGCTAGATACAATTTTCATTGATAAATGGGTCAGTTATCAGAATCTTCTAAAATTTCTGTGCTTCTATATGAACCAACAGAAACCTTTTTTGGTGGTGGTGTCGTAATACTCAACAATCTATATTTGTTGGTTTGTTCTACTAACATTGTTCCTTTGAACTTGATGTAATCAACTAGTCCTCTCTGCTGGCCTTGTGTCAAATTTAGAATTATCTTTCTGGACTAATTCTGTAATAGAATCAATTTAATACAACCTACTTGCTGGAAATAAAATTATAATAGAAAAATTGCATTGGGCCCTTAACTTCTTGATGGAAATGTAGGGGATACTGTCGGACATATGGCTTGTTTTGGGAATGTTTTAGACCTGGCGAAGCCATCTATTTCTAGGTACAAACAAATTTCTTCCAGAGACACAGGCAGACAACAAGGAAAGTGAGAGAGAAAAAAGAGACTGATGCTTTATTTACCAACCTCAGAAGGACGAAAAGCAATGCTAATCCAGATGGGATTTGAACTCAAAAAGATGCTACAAAGATAAATGCACAATAATCTATCAAACAGTCTTGTCACTTGGATACTCGCGTACTGGCAGTTTTTTTTTTTTCCAATGTGCCAGGGAGCGGTAATATTTCTTAGTAATTTTAATTTATACAGAAACAATTTCATTCAACCACAGTAGTGGTTGAATATATTCTGAAGACTGCCATTTCATAAATCACAGCAGTTTCCAAACTTCACCACTAATTCAGTTCTCAACTAAATTGCAAAACGTTAATAATTTTAAAGAGGACACCTCAGCTACACTTTGACATAAATAGTTTGAGATTTGGTTCAGTAGAAAAAAAGTTACATCAAAATATGTCAGACCTCAAGTGGGCAGACTCATCTTCAATTTTTTAATTTTAAATTAAAAGTATACTTTTCTTGGGCTTAAATGATAGAATCATTAGTCATATTGAACAAAATTTAGTAGAAAAACAGTTATGAGGTCAAATGTTACGAAATTTAATAGGAAGTAATGCTTAAGCAATAAGAATAAAGAATATATTTCTAAAAATGAATGTTTACATTCTCAGGCGGCAAGATGGCAGGAACGTTAGTGCACCAGGTGAAATGCTTAGCGGTATTTTGTCTACCGCTATGTCCTGAGTTCAAATTCCGCTGAGGTGGACTTTGCCTTTCATCCTTTCGGGGTTAATTAAATAAGTACCAGTTACGCACTGGGGTCGACATAATCGACTCAATCCGTTTGTCTGTCCTTGTTTGTCCTCTCTGTGTTTAGCCTCTTGTGGGTAGTAAAGAAATAGATATTTCATCTGTCTTTATGTTTTGAGTTCAAATTTTGCCAAGGTCCACTTAGACATAAACTATCTAATTAATTTTTTTTAACTAAACACTTCAAAATTTTGTATTCTAGAAGCAGTATTTTGTCTGTCTTTATGTTCTGAGTTCAAATTCCGCCAAGGTCAAATTTGCCTTTAATCCATTTCGGATCTATTCAATTAGACGTACAGATTATTTAATTAATTTTTTTTAACTAAACACTTTCAATGTGTCACATGGAACAGAGTTTACTCTTAACGTTTTTGACAAAATTTTGTATTTTAGAAGTTATTTCATCAGAAGTTACAGAGTGACAATGGACAAATTTGTGTTTGATAAGTGCCAATACATGAACCTCTCAGCTTTTGACTTACTCTCTAACTTCTGCCGATGTTATATATATATATATTACATATATGTTTAAAAAAATTTCATCACGCAATCGAACCAATGAAAGAGCCTCTACTTGGTTGCTCAACATGCTAAAAATAGCAGCCAAAGTATCCCCCTACCTAAATCACACACCCATTGTATGTAACGTCCTAGATTATCCCTAGAAAGATAATTTGCGGAAGGCTGTAATGTCTTTGATGATACGTTTGCAGTACCAGGGTTGATTTGAGGCTAAATAACAACATTATGGTCAATTTCTATATTAACACCACACTAAGATTTAAAAAATTGGATTTTTTGCATGGAATCAAGTACCTGACCTAATATGCTGCAAATCCCTTATTTTGGTTCAGAAAAAATAGAGGTGAGGGTTTCCTCACTAATCTTGGAATAATTGGAAATTTTTTTTTTTTTTTCGTTGAATGAATTCCTGTGACCTCCTAATATTGCAAAATTAGGTTACTGAATGTGAGCCTGGTAACTGATGGTTTTGGGGTCTTGTTGTTTGTAACTTTTAGTGCGACATGGTGCAACCAACAACATAATAAAAATCCCTGCCATTAATTTGGTGTGGATGAATAATATCAAATAATTCAATCACAACATATATTTAAATTAAACATGAAAAAAACTGAAATATTTTCATCACTTACATGGAAAAATTGAAATATTATCTTTCAGTATTTTATAAGGTAAAATCTTAAATTATTAATTGACACATTCTTAATTATCTTATAACAGCAATGCCTAGAAAAATCATAGATTACATGGAAAAATGCAAGCATGAAAAGCCATAAACCTAGAAAAGCACAGGACAAGTTACTACACCTGTAAAAGTATAGGACAAGCTATTACTTCTAGTAAAGTAAAGAACAAAGAAACTTTTTACTTAAAATATTGCAGTTAAAATTAAAATTTGAATATTAAAACTTATTTTATTGTAGTTTACAAACAACACTATATTTACTTAAGTAAAATTTGGCTAATTTACTATCTTAAATACAGAAAAAAGTGACTAATTAGACAAACTTACAAATTAGCTGAACAGTTTTGTACAATAAATTTAAAAGATGAGAACTGTAAAGAGTGATAAATTAGAAGAACTGGCATTCTTTGCTGCAATATTTTAAGTAAAAAGTTTCTTATTCTTTACTTTACTAGAAGTAATAGCCTGTCCTATACTTTTACAGGTGTAATAACTTGTCCTGTACTTTTCCAGGTTTTAAGTCTTAAGAATATGACTTTTCATGCTTGCATTTTTCCATGTAATATATAATGAATATAATAGAAGTTGACAATTTTTTTTTATGTTATATTTATTTTGTAAACAAATACAATATTACATAAGCACTTTATAATCTTAATCTTTGCTAATGTGACAGGTGAACCTGCTTCTTCTTTGTCAGTTTATCCAGTCCTGATTCAATTGAGAACAGTGCCATGTACAATGGAGAATGAATATCCATATTATGTCTGTACTTTGTCTTAATGAAATTCATGGTTGAGAAGCAAGTCTCACAGAGATATGTTGAAGGAAATGGGAGAAGAGTGTTCAGAGTAATTTCACTAAGCTCAGGATATTCTGCTTTCACTTAAATCTAAAAAGAATCAAGTGATGTGGTAGTTTCAAAACTCCTCTTCAATCATTCGTCACCAGCCATATCAAACAACTTATCCTCCATAATTACACTTAAGTCATCATGCAGTAGAATAAACGGATTTCAGATCTATCCCTTCCTTTTCTGTGGATCTTCTGCTGGAAAGTAAAACTGAAACCAGTCTGCCAGATTCGTCAAGTGTTCTCTGATAACATTTCGTAGAGTTGTAATATTAAGGTCTTTGCCTGCATCAACGATGATTGTTGCTAATTGGTGAAACATGTCATAACAATCTCTTGATACTCGACTCTTCTATGCTTCTAGCTTTCATTCCTGTTCGTCAATCTTTTCTGCCATTGTAAAACATGAAGCCATCGTTCCCTGCATGGAGGTGTTGAGATCAATAAAGATGGCAAAAATATCAGCTAAATAAGCCAGCTTGGCTAACCAATTCACATCTCCGAACAATTGTAATCAATTTGGATTTTTGTCCTGAAGAAACTCAGCAAGCTCGTTTTGTAGCTCAAACTCTCTTGACAGGACTTTCCCCCTTGATAACCAACGTGCATGTTATAGGAGCTGTTTATGATTAGCTCTCATATTATCACATAATGCAGCGAATAGTCTCGAATTTAAAGCATTCGCCTTTATGTGGTTCACAATTTTTACAACCTCGCCGAGCACACTGCTTAGTTCTGTTGACATTTTTTTGTTGCAAGACTTTCTCGGTGAAGGAAGCAGTGTGTCGACTTGCATTTTGGGGCAAGCGCCTTAACCTGGGTAACCTCTCCTGAAAGCCGTCCTGTCATTGCGGCAGCACCATCGGAACATAAGCCTACACAAAACTTGAGATCCAACCCATATTTGTTAATGATGTAGTTGCTCACAGTCTTGAACACTTCAGAACTAGTTGCTTTTGTTGGTAGTGAAGCAAAGAAAAAAAACAAAAAAAAAAACTCTTCCTTCAAATCACCTTCATGTTCAAAGCGCACAAATACCATCAGAATTGCCTGATTAGCAAAGTCTGTACATTCATCAGGTTGCAAAGAAAAGTACTTTGCTAATTTAATCTGTCCTATAAGTTGATCTTCCATATCATGAGCCAGATCGTGAATTCGTCGAGCTATAGAGTCATTTGAAAGTGGATCAGACATCTTGTATACAGCCTATCACTAGCGTCTTACTGATTGGGTGTGGCTCTCTAGCCTTAGCAGTTCAAAGTGTTACTTTATAAGAAGCCTACAAAGCACAAGTATTTATGTGTGACACTTCAAAGATCTGTTTCTGATGGCCTTTTAAATCAACATGCTTTATTTCAAATAATTCTTTCAGCTTTGAACTCATTTCTTAATGTTTTGTATTTAAATGTCTCTTGAGATTTGATGACTTCATTGAGTCATTGGCCAACACATCTCTACAAATAACACACTGCGGTTTTTGCACTCCCCTGTCATTCATGGCTACAAAAGCGAATTGAATGTATGAGGAGTCATATTTCCAAGTGAAGCTAGTACAAATTCTTTTTGCCGGCAATACTTCGGTTTCATTTACATCGCTGTCATCTGATCAAAATCGTGTTCAGCAACTGGATGTCTTGGCTTGATAAATATGTCCATAGGGCCTCGCTTCGCCATCTATAAATTAGATATAAAAATAATTAATATTGCTGCAAATATTCGAGTATTTCTATTATTTTAGTTTAGGTAATTAGTTTTTTCATAATTTTTTTAATGGAAGGAAATTGATACATAACAATTATAATTGAATTTTTTTCTTCATTTCATTGTGCATTAAAAAGAAAATTATTATTCTGGTATAATCTTTGGAATCTGGTGAACGCGTTATTCTTAAATTGTATTTAAAAATTAAAGTTGAAAATTTTTTTAATGTAATAAAGAAGTCATTTGCATATTGTTAAAGGGACACAATCACAGTACACACACTAATACACCCAATACACTTGTACTGATTGATTTTTTTGTTTCAGCCACTTGAGAAAACGGAACAGGTAGGTAAAGAATTTAGTTGATTAAGATTTTTTGTTCTCGTAATTTTTCTTAAAATACCCTTTATGGTTAATGTACTTTTTTTTTCAGATTTTCGTTTTCGGGTCAAGTTGTAAACATTAATCGATCAGGAGTTTATGACAGGGCCCCAAATGGCAAACGCGTAGATATCCATACGATGCTCTCTGTTCAACTTCTTGATGGTAACTGCGGGTGACCAGCCTAGTTACAAGGTTGCCAGATATCACCACTCACCAGAGCTCCACTACCTCAATTCACCCCCTTTTGATCTCTTCACATCGCTAGAAACAACTTCCTTTCTACAAGCACAAACACTAATATAAACTTAATACTACACCAGTAAGCTCTGATCAATAGAAAATATATTGTCATATCACAAATATACTACATTTTCTTACACAATCTCTACCACGGTCGGTGAGTAGCACACTCCACCGGCCAGCTGGTTAGTTGTTTACTGCAGTGCATAAGGCGAAATTACTGAAATTATGCTATTGTTTCTTTCATTTCTTGGAACTCGCTGCGTACCGGCACTGGTCCACGGACCACCACTTCGAGTAGACATAATGAGAGTTGTGCTTCCTTACTTATATAATTGACATACGCATGCGTAGTGGGTGTGCCATCCATTTCTGTCTCGAGTTCAAACTGTTTTTATTACTCATCACAATACAAACACATTAATAACAAAATCTTTTATAAAATCATTTCCGTAAGTATAAAAATATCACTATTCAATTATGGAAGTACTATAGTCGTTAATATTGTATGCATTCGTGGGCACTACTGACTTTTTGCTGACCTAATTTTTCTTTATTTCATGATTGAAATATAAAAAGTTATTGTTTCGTTAATTACTCATAGTTTCAAAACCATTCAATTACAAAAACAAATTTTTAAAAAATTAAATATGTAGAATCTTAAATCCTGATGTAGTGTAAATGTTTTTGAATACATCAGATACAGTATTTCTAAATAACTCTTTACACATAAATTCGCCTAAAATCGTTTGTGTCCATCCCTTTATAAACTTGTGCGAGGGACTTTATATATATGAGGTATAATATTGTCTGATCGACTGTTTTGAAATATCTATCACTATTTCAAAGGGAAGGAAAAGGGCTAGAATTTGGGGGTGGGGAGAGGAAGCAAAATGTAATAAAAAAATTGAATTTTTTTTGAAAAACAATTCCCTCAGAATCTGTAATTCAGATTGTATGATGAAATGCAGGAAGTGGTGATGTGTTGAAATCCTACTTAGTTCCTTGCTCATCTAGCGGAGACATATAATATGCTGGGATTCTGTTTCTTAAAAATTGCTTCTAACTTTAAAATGTCTAGTGAATATAAATAGTTTTACTCACAAACCACTGAATTCAGTAGCATTATTGTGAATAATAAAAGAAAAAAAAGATTGGGACCCTAAAAATTTAGTTGTTAATACATTATAACACTGATATAACTTAACCACATTTTTGTTTCGTTATATTTTGTAAAAGTAAATTTTCAATATATTTTAAAATTTCCATCCCATTCAGAGTTGAATCTTCAGTCAAAATAGATTTACTCTAAGAAGTAAAGGATATGTCAAAGAAAACACTGATTTATAACTTAACAGCTAAGATATAACACAAATCGGAGACTAATTTGTGCCTGTATATGATAAAATCACATAATTGTGAATTTGTATGTTTTACATCAGCAACTGATACAGAGTTAACTTTATTCATTGCACCCCCTCCCAGCTCCTCCCTAAAATTTCATGTCATTTACCTCAAGTATTGCAGGTATTAATTACTTTTCAAAACAAAGAATGCATTTAAAAAAAATCATTCTAATTTTATTTTAAAAGTCTATTTTATCTCAAGTTCTGAATATGCTTTCTACTTTGTTGGTTCATTGAGTTTCCAAAGAATTTCCACAGATATAGAAATGGGGTAAATAAGCATTCTATATTGCATGATTTAGTGCAAAAATATTTTTGGAATCAGGATGACCCTGAGATTGAAAATCTGCCCATCGTTTGATTCTTGAACATCTAGCATTGGGATTTAATTTAAAATCATTTGGGTTGCTATTTCTATCAGGTAAAGCTTGGCTGATTCATGCCATCTTGGTTGGCATTTGTCAGATGACATCAGAGATCACGGGAAGATAAATGACATTTGCTTTGTGAATTTTACATCAAGATAAGAACTTTGGGACAAATTGGCCAACAGTTGGAATTCAACTTGGAACTGGAACAATAGAATGATTGCATTAGAGAATTCTCATCTGCCCTTAACCTCTGATGAAACAACACTGGGGTATATAGTCATGCTTTTTAGCTCTGTTTAGTTTTGGGCCACAGGCCCAATTATCCCTCTTGCACTTGCAAAAAGCTTTTGAGGCAAGTGAAATCATTGTCCTGGCCGTTGACAGTACCGTCTGATTGGCACATTAAAAGCACCATTTTAGCATGATTGTTGCCAGTGTTGCCTGACTGGCTCCTGTGCCGGTGGCACGTAAAAAGCACCATTCGAGCATGATCATTGCCAGTGTTGCCTGACTGGCTCCTGTGCTGGTGGCATGTAAAAAACACCATTCGAGCATGGTCATTGCCAGTGCCATTTGACAAGCTCTTGTGCTGGTGGTATGTAAAAATCACCCACTGCACTCTTGGAGTGGTTGTTGTTAGGAAGGGCATCCAGCTGTAGAAACTTTGCCAGATCAGGTTGGAGCCTGTGCAGCCTTCTGGCTCACCAGCCCTCAGTCAAACTGTCCAACTCATGCCAGCATGGAAAGTGGACATTAAACAAAAACAACAATGATGAGTAGGAGGAGGAACTAGCTTAAAAGTTTGCATGGAATGTGGCTTTTAAGCTAATCTTTAATATAAACAGAATACGTTTTAGAACTTGAATTTTCTTGCATAATTGCCGTACCAAACTATTTATTATATCAAGGTTCTTAATATTCCACAAAACATATTTTCTTCATGTCCTAATCTATATATATAAAACTGTAGTTGTGTGAGTGTCTGTCCCCTTCGATTTAGATTCCTAACTACTCCCACATTTTGCGGTGCAGTTTAACCAAATTCGGGTATCTTATAGTCGTGATTCATATCGAGCCCTTCTGAGTATTAGCGCGCGTCTACGATGAGTCTACTATTTTAAAAATAATTTAACATCATTTTTTATTCCATTTTAATGCATAATTTTTCGTGTGTCGATGGCGGCGGAGTTGGCGTCCATGGTCACACCTGCACCTGTTTGCTTCTCCCCCTTCTTCCCTCCCTCGTGAAGCTGTGGGGAAGGGAGTGTAAGGAAATCAACGTCGTAAAGTGTTGTCAAGGAGACCAGCGTTCTTTTAGAACAACGACTTCATGGCTTGAAGACACCAAAACAGAAATGGATAAGAAAGCCCGAATTGGCATCTATAAGGGAAGTAGCTCTCTAAAAATGCTTATATAGTTATTTCCCTTACAAACCCGAGCAACGCCGGGCGATACTGCTAGTTCAATATAAATTAATTCTCTTTAAACATATTTCTTTCCATTTTACCAATTTTCAAAATTAAATTTCATAAGACTAACTTTTCTTGAGATATAGTAACACTTTTGTTATTATATTTTGGTAGAAATACACTGTCTTTGTTTCATTTTGGTAAAAATAAGGAATTTAGGAAAATAACTGTCATTAATAAGCTGGTATTTGGAACATAAATTAACTTGAAATTTTGATTAAAGGTGCAGATCATTTTAAAAGAGGGAATTTATATCGTAGACCAAATAGGTGAGGTTTCAGGGTTAACTGAATGCTATAAAAAAGTAACCTTAATCAGATTGTTCAGTCACAACTTTCTACCAATTCAACTGCCGTTGACTGAAGGTGATGTATACCAGGTAGTTTTTGCTAATGCTGTTGTTTTTATTCATTTGCATGTTCTTTGTTCATTATGATACTTTTTTTTTTGTTGTAAAATTTTTTATCTGCTGTAAAATATGTACCCACCTTTAAAACAACTGTCTTTGATCATAGGAATTTTCAGTCAGGGCTGGCCTGGGACTGAAAGACAGTAAGAATGAAAATCCACTGGAGTTTCTAGCTCATCACTTGACCAACTAGAAAATACCAACCAAGTTGCCCTCATTTCACACACCACTGTCTTGTACAAAAGACAGGATGGTCAAAGCTAGAGTGTTTTTGGTAAGAGGGCTACTCAGTCAGCATTGACCTAATGTTAAACAACAAACATGCAATAATGAATAATGATTAAGAATTTTATTACCCACGATATTGTAGTTTAACACATATATTGTTACATTATATTTTGATCTGACTGGAGATGAGAATTATGTAGGCTTCACACGTAATTTTAGTAACAAATGGTTATTTACTTGTTTATATCTACAGTTTAAGCCTATTTTTCTACTGTTAAATCTCTTTGTAACCATCCTCTATATCATACTGTTTCTCTTTTATTTCAGAATATAAAATGATACTGGCTTAAAATATTTACATCAAACGCAGAATCAATATCATCTTTTAAAGACTAAACAAACCTGTCATATTCAACATATAAACCTATTTGTATTGAGACTTGATTTACAGTCTGGAATGTGCACAAGATCATCATCATTTAAAGTCCATTTTCCTTGATGAATTTGCAATCTAATTATACTTGGATAAATTTACAAAGGAATTTTGTGAATCTTCAGATATCAACAAAAAGGAGAAAAATATAGTGTTGCATGAGGAGAAAAATTATGGAAAATGAATCATATGAAAACAAATCTAAATTTAATCCACTGTCTAACAGTATTGATTTTCCTGATTTGATGTTGAAAAAGATAAGGAAACCATCATACCATTGCGATATCTGTAAAAAGTCATTCTCTAAAAAAGGTAATCTAACTACTCACAAGCGTATTCATACAGGGGAAAAACCATATAATTGTGATATCTGTGGTAAATCATTCTCTGAAGGCAGTAACTTAACAAAACACAAACGCATTCATACAGGAGAGAAACCATATCATTGTGATATCTGTGGTAAATCTTTCTTTCAAAGAGGCCATTTAAGTACTCACACACTCATTCATACAGGAGAGAAGCCATACCCCTGTGATATCTGTGGTAAGTCATTCTCTGGAAAAGGAGATTTAACTAAACACAAGCGCATCCATACAGGGGAAAAGCCATATCACTGTGATATCTGTGGCAAATCCTTTACTGCAAGAAGTAACTTAAATACGCACAAACATATTCATACTGGAGAAAAACCATATCACTGTGATATCTGTGATATATCTTTCTCTCGTGGAAGTACTTTAACTGTACACAATAGACATATTCATACAAGAGAGCAGCCATATTGCTGTGATATCTGTGGTAAATCATTCTCTGAAACAAGTCACTTAACTAGACATATACGTATTCATACAGGAGAGAAACCATATGACTGTGATATTTGTGGTAAATCATTCTCTGCAAGGAGTAACTTAACTACTCACAGACATATTCATACAGGAGAGAAACCATATCACTGTGATATCTGTGGTATATCTTTTTCTCAGACAAGTCATTTAAATACTCACAAACATACTCACACTGGAGAGAAACCATATCAATGTGATATTTGTGATAAGTCATTCTCTCAGACAAGTCATTTAACTATTCACAAACGTATTCATACAGGAGAGAAGCCATACCAGTGTAATATCTGTGGTAAATCATTCTCTCAAAATAGTGATGTAACTAAACACAAACGCATTCATACAGGAGAAACTCTATATCATTGTGACATCTGTGGTATACCATTCTCTCACACTGCTGAGTTAACCAAACACAAACGCATTCACTGTGAAGAAAGACCATATTATAGTAATATCTGTGGTAAATTATTCTCTGTAAGTAGTAAGCTGACTAAACACAGTCACAATCACACAGGAGAGAAGCCATATCACTGTGATATTTGTGGTAGATCATTCTCTCTAACAAGCCACTTAACTGCTCACAAGCGTATCCATACAGGGGAAAAACCATTTCAGTGTGATATCTGTGGTCGGTCATTTTCTCAGACTGGTAACTTAACTAGACACAAGTATACACATACAACTGAAAATACATATGACTGATGTCTATAGTCAATCATTTCTTCTAAAATGCTGTGTATTCATTTCCAAGAGTAACTGGATGAATGTCAAAGTTTAAAAAAGGACATCTATAAAACTTTTACACAAAATTCTCAGAAAGACCTAACTGTGATAGCAACATCCCAGCACTATTTATAACCACAATATCTACATTATGACATAAGAAAAGACATTACTGACTTTGTATTATAGATAATTGAGCATTCCCCAAAATCTGTGGTAATATTGTACAATTTATGTTACAAATAGAAACATAAACCATAAAGGATAATATTTCATTGCATTGCAAGAAGTTATATATACGATACTTAATATATTCTGGATCTTGTATACAGCCATTTTTGTAGCTTATACATATATATATTTTGGTGCAAAATGTAATGGTCTCACATGAAGGGAATGATTTGTTTATCAGGAAGATTTATACAATTTTCTTTTCTTTACTTATAACCTGATTCCTTCATGATTTGATGATTAAACTGAATGTTCATTTGCAAGTGACAGTGTAACTTCTTTCAATTAATGTAAATGCTATGTGTCATAATTTGTGAATCATTATCATTTAATATCCATGTTCCTTACTAGCATGGATTGGATGATTTGGCAGCTTATGATATGTTCAAGGACTGCACCATACTCTGGCATGGGTTTTATGTCCTTCCTAACACCAACTACTTTACAGCGTGAAATTGGGTGGTTCATGCTACCATCACTTGTGAGACTGCAGTTGTCAAAGTTTGTAATTTGCTTAGCACAGGTTTAGGAACAAGGATCAAATGGCCATAAACTGCGAATTTCTATTTTATTGTAGCGGAGGCATAACCAACAACAGAACATATGAGAAGGGATAACAGCATCAACTATATTCTTGTGTGTCCCTGTTTAATTTAATCAACCGTGTCTTCGTTTATTTTAATTGCAATATATAGAAAAAAAATGGACAAATTCACATAAAACTTGTGCATGCTATGTGACTGGCTGTTTTTAATTATCTAAGCAAATGCTATACATTTGTTATATTTTGATTAGAAGTTCAATACATAACACTTGCCACCTCAATAAAAAAGTCAATTCGTTGGGTTGCAGCTGGTATGTAATGGTTCTGTGAGGAAATCCATTCTCTTTTATAATATTACTAGCAGATATACCCGGTATTGCTTGGGATTGAAATGGCACAGTTTTTTATTCTTTTACTTGTTTCCACTCATAAGGCTTTGGTCAGTCCGAGGCTATAGTAGAAGACACTTGTCCTAGGTGCTACGCAGTGGGACTGAATCCTGAACCATGTGGTTGGTAGGCAAACTACTTACCACACAACCACATATATACATACTTATATACACATATATATACATACAGACTTAGTCTGCTGTGATCAATCTACAAACAAACATACATAACATCTAAGGGTATATTTTTTTTTCCCTCTGAAGAGATTATGCTCAGAAATATAAATTTAATGATCATTGTTTAACTGGCATCAGCAATGTTTGGATGGTGCTTTTTATGTTTATAATTGAAACACCTGTAAGGGATAATGATCAATTTATTGCTGATAATAAACACTTATTAACTTCAAAATCTCCATTATCTTCTTTTTTCTTTGCATGAATATAAGCTACAGTTTATATACAAAACTATTATTTTAAGGAAATCAGTCCCCCCACCCCAAATATCAGGTATTGAACCAGTATTGCCTTGGATGACACCATCCCTTCATGAGGCTAACATAACCTCTAACTGGATTATATATATATATATATACACACACACACACACACATACATGATATATCATATATATATATATATATTATAATCTATTATATATATATTACATATAGTATATTATATACTATATATATAGAATATATTATATATACTAAATATATAGTATAATAGATACTATGCATGTATATAGTATATATTATATATATCATATATATAGTATATATTTTATATATTATACATATATATTATATATGCTATACATATATTTAGTATGTGTTATGCTTCCGGTGCTAATGGTTTTTATACTGCACCGTGATTTACAATCCTCTAAATAATAATAATGGTATTTTTATGGCAATCACCATGCAATTACTAAGGAAAATAGTCTAACAAAGGGGCATATAGTCAAGCAAATCGACCCCAGGACTTATTCTTTTTAAGCCAAGTACTTATTCTATTAGTCTCTCTTGCCAAACTGCTAAGTTATGGAGATGTAAACACACCAGCAACAGTTACCAAACAATGTTGTGGGCACAAACACAGACACACAAACATATACACATGCATACACACACACACATGACACAAATGTGTGTGTATATATGTACGTACATATATATATATATATATATATATATATATATATATATATATATATATATATATATATATATATATATTATAATCTATTATATATATATTACATATAGTATATTATATACTATATATATAGAATATATTATATATACTAAATATATAGTATAATAGATACTATGCATGTATATAGTATATATTATATATATCATATATATAGTATATATTTTATATATTATACATATATATTATATATGCTATACATATATTTAGTATGTGTTATGCTTCCGGTGCTAATGGTTTTTATACTGCACCGTGATTTACAATCCTCTAAATAATAATAATGGTATTTTTATGGCAATCACCATGCAATTACTAAGGAAAATAGTCTAACAAAGGGGCATATAGTCAAGCAAATCGACCCCAGGACTTATTCTTTTTAAGCCAAGTACTTATTCTATTAGTCTCTCTTGCCAAACTGCTAAGTTATGGAGATGTAAACACACCAGCAACAGTTACCAAACAATGTTGTGGGCACAAACACAGACACACAAACATATACACATGCATACACACACACACATGACACAAATGTGTGTGTATATATGTACGTACATATATATATATATATTATATATATATATATATATATATATATATATATATATATATATGTCTGTATTTGTATATATATATATATATATATATATATGTCTGTATTTGTATATATATATATGTGTGTGTATGTATGTGTATGTATGTATATATATATATTTATGTGTGTATATATATATATATATCTATGTATGTATATATATATATATGTATATATATATCTATGTATGTATATATATGTATATATATAGCATGGAAAGCGGACGTTAAATGATGATGATGATGATGATATCTATGTATGTATATATATATATATATATATGTATGTATGTGTATATATGTATATCATCATCATCGTCATTTAATGTCCACTTTCCATGCTGGCATGGGTTGCACGGTTTGACTGAGGACTGGTGAGCCAGAGGCTGCACCAGGCTTAACCTGATCTGGCAAAGTTTCTGCAGCTGGATGCCCTCTCAATTGGCAACCACTCCGAAAGTGAAGTGGGTGCTTTTACTTGCCAGTCAGGTGCTTCTGGCAATGATCACACTCAAAAGATGTTTTTTACATGCTACCTGCACAGGAGCCGGCCCAGCGGCACTGGCAGTGACCACACTCAAATGTTGTTTTTCACGTTCCACCAGCACATGCCGGTAAGGCGACGCTGGCAACGATCACGCTTGAATGGTGCTTTTCACGTGCTACCAGCACGGGAGCCAATTCGTAGCCCTGGCAACAAACACATTCAGATGTGCTATCAATGTTCCACTGGCACGAGTGCAAATCAGGCAGTACTGCCATGCCAGCGATTTTGATATGTTTTCACTTGCCTCAATAGGTCTCCGCAAGTCAAAGTTCATTGTCCAATGCATGAGGGGTACTCATAAGTGGGCTGGTTACACCCCATGTTTGGATGTGCTTCTAACGTTCCACTGGCACGAGTGCCAATCAGGCAGTACTGTCATCGGCCACGTCAGTGATTTTGATTTTGATTTCACTTACCTCAACAGGTCTTTGCAAGCAAAGTTTATTTTCCAATGAATGAAGGGTAATCATAAGTGGGCTGGTTACACCCACTGGCATACGCCATGGGCTATGGTCTCACTTGGTTTGTCGGTTCTTCTCAAACACAGCATATCTCCCAAAGTCTCCGTCACTAGTCATTGCCTTGGTAAGGCCCAATGTTTGAAGGTCGTGATTCACCACCTCATCCCAGGTCTTCCTGGGTCTACTTCTTTGCGTCCCCAAAGTCTATCCCCTCCTCACCGTGGTGGGGACACTGGCAACGAGTAGCATCAGAGCTATGCCGTCGGGAACTTTAGTTCCTTGTAGGGTCACCCAAGGTGGATTGGTCTGACACCGAGTGGTATTAGAGCCACAACCCGGAAGACGGGGCTCTGGTGAAAATCCTCGGAGTGTCTGCTTCGGCAACCGGTGGCTCCTCAGTCATTCTGTCCCTGCGTCTGTAGACAATCTGTGGCAAACAGGATGTCTCCACATGCGGGATTGTTGAGGACTGCTTGTGAAATCCACATATTCCCACGAAACTTCTTCCATGAGTAGAAGAAGCCGACTCAATCCGCTCAGGGTGAATGTTGCCACAAGTACAAGTAAGTACCTCTTCCACAGGTTCCATCAACTGCTAGGGTGTGACACTTTTTCATACAGCTGTCCTCATTCATTCACAACACATGACCATACCAGTGCAGTTGTCTCTCTTGCACACATCTGATGCTTCTTAAATCCAACTTTTCTCTCAGGGTGCTTACACTCTGTCGTGTATGCACACTGATATTACACATCCAGTGGAGCATACTGGCTTTGTTCCTTGCAAGCTTACGCATGTCCTCAGCAGTCATGGCCCATGTTTCACTGCCATGTAGCATGGCTGTTCGTACACATGCATCATACAGTCAACGTTTTACTCTGAATGAGAGGCCCTTTTCACCAGCAGAGGTAGGAGCTCTCTGAACTTTGCCCAGGCTATTCTTATTCTAGCAGCTACACTTTCGGAGCATCCACTCCCACTACTGACTTGGTCACCTAGGTAACAGTAGCTATCAACTACTTGTAGTTTTTCTCCCTGGAATGTGACAGAAGCTGTTCTCTGCATATTTTCAATGTTTATAGCACCTGAGCATTTGCCACATACAAAAATTATCTTCCCAGTTAGCCTCCCTTTGATATTACTGCACCTCTTATGTGTCCATAGCTTACACTAGGTACATCTTATGGAGTTTCTACCTACTCCTTTTCTACAAATTGACCAGGGCCATCTACCTGAAGGGATTTATGGTTTGTCTGCCTTCCTACTTATTAAGACTTTGGTTTTAGATAGATTGACTCTAAGGCCTTTCGATTCTAATCCTTGTTTCCACACCTGAAACTTTACCTCTACTTCTGAGAGTGACTCAGCAATTAGAGCCAGGTCATCAGCATAGAGGAGTTCCCAGGGACATCCTGTCTTGAATTCCTCTGTTATTGCCTGGAGGGTTATGATGAATAAGAGGGGGCTGAGGACTGATCCTTGGTGGACTCCTACCCCTACTTGGAATTCTTCACTGTACTCATTGCCAACCCTCACCTTACTAACAGCATCCCTGTATATGGCTTACAAAGCTCTCACTAACCATTCATCTATCCCTAGTTTCCTCATTGACCACCAGATAAGAGATCGGGAAACCCTGTCAAAGGCTTTCTCCATGTCAACGAAAGCCAAGTACAGGGGTTTATCTTTGGCTAGGTATTTCTCTTGCAGCTGTCTTACCAGAAATATAGCATCAGTGGTGCTTTTTCCCTGGCACGAACCCAAACTGTATCTCATCTAGACTAACTCTCCCTCTAATTAGTTGGGCTGTGACCTTCAGTACCTGATCCAACAGCTTGAAACCTCTGTAATTATTTATATCTTTACCTTTGTAGCAGTTGACTATGGTGCTGCTACACCAGTCATTGGGAATGACTCCTTCATGTATCACCTGGTTAACTGTATGGGTGACTAGGCTACAGCCAACACCACCAGATATTTTGAGCATCTCTGCAGTGATTCCTGATGGGCCGGGGGCTTTCCTTGTCTTGATACCCTTAATTGCTTTATCTACCAAGGTACTGTCAATTCAGATTGCTGGTCCCTCTGTTGGGTTGGCATTCAGCAGACTCTCTCCCATTCATTCTTTTTATTTAGCAACCTTTCATAGTGGCATCTCCAAACCTCTCTCTTTGCAGCTTTGTTTAATAATTATATGGGTTATGCAAAGACCATAAACCCTGTCATGGGGCCCCAACCAGACCAATTTGCAGAGCGGATATCTCCAGCAACTATAGACTGTCCTACTTCCTCTCACAGGTACTACAACCACTCATAGAGATGTATCCAGATGTCTGTGTGAGCAAGGAAGATCTCCTCAGTAAAATTAGTACTTGCAACCACTCTAACGACCTCACAGGTTGTGTAGTGGGGAGTATGGATGTGATTTCACTCTACCCATCTATAGACATAGATTTTGCTGTGGAGAAATGCATTCAGATAGTCTGTGAGAGTGAAGTAGAGTTCTGTAAGGTCAACACGAGAGAACTGGGCCTCCTTCTCAGACTAAGCTATGACAGTAACTATTTAGAGGACTATGACCTCAGTAGATTCTGCCTCACCAGGTCACTGAGGAGAAGACCACTCACCATCACTTCAGCAGTGAAGAACTTCTGCATCACAGAACACTGGAGTGGCTGGACCGCACCCACCCAAAACCCTGAGAACAACAATCAGGTGAAAGAAAAAAAAAGGATGGGTCATTTGTGGCCTTTCTTCAGTCAAGATACCAGATGTCCTTACCATTTTGAGCAGTTATACTTGAGACGGTTTGATCTGGTTGTCCTCAAAAAAGTCTAAGCTAAGAGCATTAGATTTTTTGTAAGAAAGCTAGTGAATGTGAACAGCAACAAAGACAAAAAAACGGAGAACATGGTATACAATTACAAATACAAGCAACAAGAATATAACAACAGGCATCTTTCAACTGAGAATGAATCAAATTGAGCTGGCGTGTATAAAGTGAAAGCCTAAAAGCAGTATATAAGAATGGAAAATAGAGAGAAACGCACAAGATGTTATTTAAATCATTTATATCACTGTATCACCAACATATGTTTCGATTGATATATTAAAATAAATCTGAGAAGAAGAATAATGTACCAATCTCATCGCCGAGATTATAAACAGCAGTGATCATTAATAAACCACTTTTACAGATGTAAGAAACTATAATATATATGAAAAACAAAGAGCAAAAAATCAGGTTCCTTAAAAGAAGAAAGTGTTTGGAGTGCTGTTTCGATATTATTCATGCTTCTGAATGTTTTCCCACTGATAAAGACTTGAAGAGCCCCAAACAAGTGTTAAGTCTGTGAGTTAGAGCTTCCCAACCTAATGAATTTATCTCTTCTTGGATTGTCTTTGCTGAATGTAGCAAGTTTGACTGGAGGTGGTTGTTTTTTGAGCAAAACTTGATCGACACATTCAAGTCATTGACAAAGTTCTGTGAGGATACTTTTCCTTTGTTTCAATAATTCAAAGTGAACAATACCAACTGTATTCCACCAAACACAAAACAAAATCTTAATTTCATTGTAGTTCAGGTGTTGGAACTGTATTTTCATTTGGTGATAGTCAGTGCTTATTACATTTATTGTTGGCATAGATCCATTTCTCATCACCTGTTACATTTTGATTTAAAAAGGTGTCTATTCTTCATTTTGATTTGCAAATTGCCAAAACTCAGCTTTATTCTTGGGGAACAGCTCACGAGGTACCCAGTCCCCCTTTTTATACATGTTCCCAATCTGCTTGAGATTTACCAAACCTCTGGAATAAGTTCCTACCACTTGATGCAGATCCTCTTTAATTGCTGTTTTGCTGCATTATTATTGAGAACAGTTGACCTTCTTGATTGATACCCATCCCCAAAAAATCAAAACCACCATTTTTTAATTTGTTATACTCCCTTTAGCATTTCTGAACCTTCACACCATCACAATATACAATGTTTTCCCTTGTACATGTTGGATTGTTGTCCTTATGAAATTAGTGAAGCATGCAATGTTGAAAATGCAGCTCACTACAGTCTTTGTCTTCATGGGCTATCAGATACAAGCATATACACACACACATAGTACAGGTCTACATTAACATTTAACTCTATGCTGATTGGTTGATTGCAAGAACACCTTTTATTGGCTTGCAAACTATTCATGATATGACATCATACTATTCGCTTGAAAATACATTACATTTTGGTACCCCTAATACATACATGTATATGTATGTATATATATATACACATATATATGTATGAGTATATTTGTCAGATACTGGTAACAGGGAATCCAGCATGCAATCTCTAATGGATATTTAATCCTGATGTCTCTCTGACTCCACCACCTGGGAGACCAACCACTCTACTTGTCACAATTTCTTTGTCTACCACTCTGATATTACACTCCACTTACCCTTACCATCCATTACCTGGACAGTAAACTCTCTAGGCTTAAGCAGTCCATTTTCACCATCATGGACATATATACTAATTCCTCTACCCATCCTCTTTATACATCACAACTTGTCACTGTAAGGAACCTCAGATATACCTACTCTCTGACAAAGGCATCTTGTGTCATTAAGCCAGACACTTACAGCAGCCTAGTGTACCAATACCTCAGTAACAGTTGGACTTGCACCAAAGTCAATGGAGTAACTGAACCCTACTGGAAGACATCGTCAATAACACCTTGGGCAACATCTGCAGTCAGGGTAAAGTGTTAAAAATAATTTCACTAAGTGTAACAACAGGTTGCCTACCTCGTACCACCTGCTCAAGACACTCAGAGACTTAATCTCCAAATCAGACCATAGTATCCAGCATAAGAGGGCCATTTTACAAAATCTTGTGCCTCATCTCTAGAATCCTGAGACATAATTAGCTCGATGTCATCCAATACTCTCAGATGAAATTGATACATTTTCATCCTGGACATAATCCCACTTACATTGCTTCATTGGACCTATACTGCTTCAAACTTACCACCTTTGATATCCACGCAGACTTATCGGTCATTGCCACCAACACACACTGACTTTCTCAAAAATTCATAGTGTTCAGATCTTCCAATGGGAGCTAGTTTTTCAGGCCTACTAGCTATTATTTACTTAGACTGGCTGGAATGCAGAGTACTCAATACCTACCACTCATGCACCGTCTTCACCAGATATGTAGATGACATCCTCATGTGTAATTGACATTTGCATTCAATCTGTGCCTCTCTTCCTCATATTGATGTTTGTGTGATAAGGGACTGCATTGGGTCATATTCAATACACCTTGTCATGACTCATCTGTACTGTTAGCCATCAATTCCTCTCACCAAGTTGCTCACTAATGTCCATTACTCTCTCTTTTTGTCCATCTCTGTTATTATATATCTCTCTCTCTTCCTTTATTCCCTCCTTTGGCCTCAATCAGTTTCTTCAATCTTATTCTATTTTTCACCCTTTCATCTTGGTTATTCTGTTCCACTTTCTCATCCATTCACTCTGTTGCTCATGTGGCCTTGAATAAATGAAGGCATAAAATAATGAAGATTTTTTAATATTGCAGAGTACAAAAGAATCTTAAGGCCAGTGGTACAATAAAATGCACCAACTACACTCTGAAAAGGACTGGTAAATGAACAGGGACAACATAGGGTCAGGGGGATACTTCAGTCTTGTTGTGGACATAACCTTTGACATTGATGCCAGAGAGGGTATCACGTATAATCTGTTATGTGGTTGGTGTAAGGATGCATATATAGCTATAGGAACTATCTCAGAAATGGAATGTATAGGCAAGATGTACTCTCTTGATCTATCCAGGAGGGCAGAAATCTGAATAAGAACTGATTTGGATTCATGACTCATCCAACACAGCAGCATGGAAGCCAGGTGTAACACATTGATGATATGTCCATATGTATATATCATAATACACACACACATATTTATGTACACATGCTATATACATCAATCAAAAGTTACACATTCCAACAATAGTAGTATTCTTTCAGCAACTTAAGCCAATTTAAACTGTAGAGAATTGAGAATTTATGTGAAAAACTTATGAGAAACATCATTGTACATATAATTCTCCTCCCCCATAACGGTAACAATTGAGTTTAGAACACTTGATAAATTCTTTAAAACTGAACAGTTCGTTTTCAGCTATAATTCTTTTGATGCCTGAATATAAAACCATACTAACCTTCCTTCCTCCAGCTTGTCTTTCACATATGCAGACAAATGCTGACTAAGTGTACGCATTCAAAACTGTCATACTAAATCTTGGCTTTGCCCAAGCTAGAACATTTCTCAAATTAATAACATCTTTGATTTCATAATCAACAGAAGTGAACTGGCCAGGGTTAGCATCCTATCTGTTATCGCCATATCTGGAGTTCTATGAGAGTAGACCATAGTGAATTCCACACAGGTGCAATTCTAAGAATAAAGGATTGATTAAAGTGTTTAATGCAATGGCTTAGTGGATTGAACAACTATGGATGGGAGTGGCAAGTTACTATGTTACAAGAAAAGAAATTGTTAAAGTAGAGCAGTATGAAATATCAACAAGAAATAGTATATTTGCAGCTAGTTTGTATAGTGTCTTTTCAAATTACCTGGATATGGTCTAGCAGCAGTAGATTTTTAGTGATGAGAGCATAACAACAATGGGAGTGTAATTCAGATTTGTAGAGGTTCAGTGATAGGTCAGATATAGAGTATTTCCTGAACCTAAAATGGAAGTTTTGTCATTAGAATACATTTCTGGAAACAAGAAATGAGAGGAAACCATAGGTTACCAAATTTGCAAAGGACTTCCCATATGAGATACAATCAAAGTGAAAGTGACCACAAGTAAAAAAATGAAAGTGATGGTGATGGCTCAGAAGAATAAGAGAGATTGTCTTAATGGAAATGGTAAACACTTTACAATTTTACTGAAGTAGATTAAACTTTATTTAAATTTCTGGCTAATTTACAGAGTGATGAGGTCAGAACTCAGGATTCTGACACCCAGGTTTAAAATGACAGAAGATTAAAAAAAAAAAAGGGAAGTTGTCCTATATGTCAGACATGTCTATCTCACAGAAACATATGGAATGAGCATTGAAACATTGATGTGGATGGTAAAGATTCACAAATTATACCATTTATATTAATGTTACGGTTATATGGATATTTGCAAGTAAAATATTCAGCATAACTAAGTCATAACAGAATCAGGCTATGGCTAAAAGAAATCATAAAATTATATAACAACTGAATCATTCTCTAATTTGATACATACATAACAGATATTACATACAAATATGAAAAAATGACTATAAAACCTAAATATTATATTGTATATCCAATTACGGTATGATGAAATATTTCCTTTTACTGTTTGTGTACCTGTTTGTAACATAAAAACAGTACAGTGTTGTTTTCCATCTACAAAAGAATACATTTCAGTAATTTACCTTCAAGGTTAAATAGATAAATTTTATAATTTCTCCCTTTCAAAAATGTTAGATGGAATACATGAGTATTTTAAAAGATTTTCATTTAAATATCACAGTAGTAAATAATGTAACCAATCAAGATATAGTTGGGGTCATGTAAAACATGATGCATGTGTTATCATACTTATATTTTTTGTTATGTGTAAATATATATATTACCATATAAGATATTTCTTGCATAAAATATACCTATTCTTCTGTATGAATCCATACATGTTTTATGAAGTGACTGTTTTTGATAGAATGATTTACCAGAGTTCATTTATATGGTTTCATTCCTGTATGAACATATATGTGAGTAGTTAAGTTACCAGACTTAGAGAATGATTTACCACAGATATCACAATGATATGGTTTCTCTCCTGTATGAATGCGTTTATGACTAGTTAAGGCACTCCCATCAGAGAAAGATTTACCACAGACATCACAGTGATATGGCTTCTCTCCTGTATGAATACGTTTGTGAATAGTGAAGTGACTTCTTTGAGAGAATGATTTACCACAGTTATTACAGTGGTATGGTTTCTCTCCCGTATGAACACGTCTGTGAATAGTTAAGTGACTTTTCTGTGAGAATGATATATCACAGTCATCACAGTGATATGGTTTCACTCCTGTATGAACACGTTTGTGAATATCTAAGACACTTCCTCTAGAAAATGACTGACCACAGATATCACAGTGATATGGTTTCTCTCCTGTATGGATACGTTTATGAGTTGTAAGGTTACTTTTTTGGGAGAAGGACTTTTTACAGATATCACAGTGATATGATGTTTTCCTTATCTCTTTCTGCATCTCCTCAGGAAAATCAATCCTTCTTTGAGTGATTTTTACAGTTATCTTAGTTGTCACATTATTCATTTTCCATATTTTCCTTCTTTTATTACAAAATACAGCTTTTCATTTTCATACTTTATTTCTATCAAATATTTTACTATTATATTTCCATCAATTGTGACCTTCATTACTATCTGAAGATATTGAGAACTACTTTGTAAATCTGTTCAAGTCTAAGGAAAATAAAATTCTCTTGTTCAAATTCTTCACAGTCAAGTAGAAAAATGTTACTAATAATGTCTCACAGAGGAAATATTTCACTGTAATTCTCACAGCCTTATTTTCCACTCTGTTTAATATTCTTTGGTCTTTTATTGATGATGCAGCTAAAGTAAAAATTCTTTTATGCCAATGTCATCCAATACTCTGAAATAATAAAGAAACAGTATAAGGTTTCAAAAATGTAGATTCAACAATGGAAATTTTAATATATTTCTATATTGATTAACTATAGACATAAAACATATGTGAACAACTGAACTTAACTTTCAAATAACTTTATGTGAAGTCTACATATTTACAAAGTACAGCTACTCCTTCAGGTTGTGTAATATTATATACATTAGGTAAATGGACTAACATTTTTCTCTCTCCAGAGATATCTGCTGTTGTTCAGTGATAGTCGAGCAAGTTTGGTGCTGGTTGACTAGACCTGTGATAGAAAATATTCCATCCAATCTTAGTCATAAGCATTCAAAATCTAGCTTTACATTATCTAGTGTATACCTCTTTTTTCAAGACTGGCTTAATTTGAGAGATATTTGGCTGACATTTCTAGAATATAAGTAAATGTGTGTGTGTGTGTAGGACTGTTTATGCAAATGGCAGAAATAGAATTCAATACATATAATAGAAGGCTTTTTTTTTATTATAAGAGAAGCTACATCAATGATTCAAAGGCTGGGAGTTTCATGCTGAGGCATTTAATCAAACTAACCTTGGGTGCGAACTACTAGGGTTTTGAGTTACCCATGCAGCTTCTTAACTATAACCAAGTGACAATAGAAGCTATCTACTACCTCTAGAAATCCTCACGAGCATTTGATAAAATCTATTTGTCATATACTCTTAATGATTATTGCTCCAGTGCATTTGCTCCAGCCAAAGTCTACTTTCTCTGTTAACCTACTTGTAACATCACTCCAACTCTTGCATGTCCACAATTTGCATTAGGTACAATGTATGGAATTTCTACTTACTCCTTTCCTATATACTGAGCAAGGCCATTTTCCCAATGAAAGTAAATCCCAGTATATTTTCCTACTTATAAAACTTTGCTCTCTCTCTCTCTCATATATATTTGTAGAGTTTGTAGAGGATTTCACTAAAAAATATCCATTTTCTTGAAAGTTAAGACGAATTGAAGTGGACTGAACTCCCCCCCCCAAAAAAAAATTTGTATATTCGGAATCTACATGATATAACACATATTCGTAGAAAATTTTATTAAAAAAAATATCCATTTTTCTGAAAGTTATGATCTTCCAAAGTCCGGGGGGGGGGGGCTCTGTAGTTATGCTGCATGTCCGACGTCCTCTCCCATACATGCCGGAAAAAAGAAATTAATATCGTTTTTTATTTTATTTTATTTCCATACTACATATAATTTCTTAGGCAACATTAAAACTATCCCTAACGAAATTGGAGAAGTGCGTTTCTGAAGAAGCTCCATTTCTTATCTTTAAAAAGGCCCAACTAATTGACATTAAAATGTGTTGTTTGTCACGTAGAAGGAGTTTGAATTATTTTCATATACTACTAGAAAAAAATTATATTTTCCCACTAATAAATGCATAATTGTATCAATATTTACTTACATCGCGCTTCATTCATCACTTCTTGTGGAAGTGTAGGTTACATATTTCATACTAGACACTAATAGTCTGTGTTTACTCTCAACTAAAGATTAAACAAATTGTGTCAATACTCGTAAAATTTCGTCTGTCAATCTACAACTGTATATTACACAAACACATATATATAAATAATCGGTCATCAAAGATTGCAACTTTATATCGAATGTAACACCCAATACTGGGTTTTCAAACATAACAGATCACCAATTGAGTTTAATTAGAAGTGCGGTCTCGTACATCAAAGTCAGAACGCGGAAATATTCCATATCTTTTTTCCAATGTTGCTATGTACTTTCACTTCTATATTATTATTGTATGCTAGAAGTAACACGTAATTCTATTGTTTATAGCCAGCCTTAAGGCAAATCTTCATAAACTTACCGCTGTTGGATATAAACAGTGAATCAGTGTGTTGCGCCAGTATGTAACCAAGAAACTAAAGTGGTGCTTTGGTTGTAAAATTGCTGCTAGGTGAAGAAGATTTCAATTTATTTTGGCGAATCTCCACTACGTTAGCATTCATGTTACTTCTTCCGGTTTTAGCGATAGATTCGTATGTTGTGAAAATTACGCAGTAGAGCTGGCATTGTATTGCTCACAAACACACACGCAGGTATATTGATCCAAATAGAACTTAGAATATGATTATACGTATATTTTTATTAATATTTTTCAGAAGTAACAAAGTGACTTAAGATCCGAGAGTATATATATTAAAGTTAGATAAAACCTGTTTATGGGATTACCTTAGGGTTCACGTTCATAAAGGACATAGCTTTATGGCGATACCTGCTTAAACGGGACCATGCGCTGTAAATTAAGCATAGCGGAAAGGGTGAGGATCCTAAAGGACTCCCTCAACTCAGGGAACATCCTTAACTCCAGAACGGAGATCTTCGGATCATGCTTATATTTCAGGAAATTCCTTCTGGCCTGTTAGAACATTAAGAATGACAGGTTCACCGGTGAACGGTAGCCAAAGGGAGACAATCCTCTTTGTTGACATTGAGTAGCAGGGTCCTTTTCTCCTCCATATTCTAGAGAGACCACTCCCTGAGCAAACAGGTTTTGAGTTCTTATGATATGCAATAAAGCTAAGCCCTTTATGGACGTGAAACCTAAGGCTTTATCTAACTTAAATATATACTGCTCTGTAACTTAGAATGTGCTTCTTTTTTCGGATTTATGATTTTACAGACGATCCATACATACATATAGGTGAGTTAAGTTAGAGGTTATAACAACCGTATGCCAGCTGTCAGATAGGGTTTTGTCTTTTTATAATCAATAAATGATAATTGATGTTTATCAATCATCAATTTTATCTCCGTTTTCTGTTTTGTATATGTGTGTGTATATATATATATATATATATATATATATATATATATACCTTCGAAACACGCATTGAGTCGAACCAGGGGCAGCCGATGAAGGGGAATTGTCCTTGTATTGTTTGTCCTGTACTCTGTTTTTTCGTTAAAAAAAGTCCGTTTCCTGGTTTGATTTTATGTTTTCGTTTCTCGTTGTGTCCGTTTATTTGTGGTGTCCTGTACTCACACACACACACACCACACACACACACATATATATATATATGTATATATATATATATATATATATATATATATATATATATATATATATATATATATATATTATATATATATATATATATATATATGCATGTATATATACATATAGATGTAAGTATGTATATATATGTATATATGCATGTTTTATTTATTTATTATATTGTTATTATATACTAGCAGAATTGCCCGGCGATGCTCGGGGCTGATTTGCTTGAAAGTACTGTTAATGATTGCACTGAATTATGATGATTATTCGGGCAAATATTGATATAAGTTTACGGTGGGAGATAAGGACTTAACGATCAAACGTGTGCCATTGCATTGTTTTGGGGGAACCAAATTTCTAATGAGCATTATAGGGGCACCAACTTTAAGTTTGAGAATGTGTGGTGGTAGTCCGGGGGGCTGAAAGGAATTGAGTACCTCTATTGGTCAGGAGTTGTATCGATAGACTTATATACATAGACATCCCCAGGAATGAGTTTTAGCATTTCATCATTAATATGGTGAACAGTTTTATTCCTCGGGGCCAGAATAGCCATTTGGCCAATCCAATCCATATTCTGATAATTAGCTTGTAGATCTGGGAACACTGCATCTCTGGGATCAGAAGGCGTTTTAACAATGGTACAAATGGAATCGATGGCAATATTACCATTTTCATCTCCTGGTATTTTGCCTTCGCCAAGTGCAAGGAGGGTGTGAGAAAATGCTGCTGATGTGATATTACGTCGCATATGAGCACGCATATTGGTGTGAAGTTTGAGAGTCTTCACCAGTGGCCACAATGTGGATGACTTAAGACACGCACTTACTGCATCAGTTCTAGTCCCTTTGGGAATAACGGGAAGTGTTTGTCGGAAGTTCCCTGAAAGAAGAAGTGTTATGCCTGACATGGGAGATGAAGAGTGTTTGATGTCTCTGAGAGATCTATCTAGTGCCTCAAGAGCACCTCTGTGGGCCATCGTGCATTCATCCCAAACGATAAGCTTGCATCGTCTGAAGACTTCTCCCTGATCGGAGCTGTTACTGATGTTGCAAGTTGGTGTCTCAGTCTTCGTTAAGTCAAGCGGAAGCTTGAAAGTGGAGTGAGCTGTCCTGCCGCCTGGCAACAAAGTAGCCGCAATTCCAGATGATGGCACAGCTAGGGCAATGCCTTGTGTTCGCCTAATTTCAGCCAATATTAATTTGTTGACGAAAGTTTTCCCAGTGCCCCCAGGAAAAAATCCCCCCAGCTTTGGCCCAATCTGAATTAACAACGGAGTTGTAAGCGAACTTCTGTTCTGGAAGGAGCTTTGGCTCATTGTCGGCTATGTACTCGGCAAGCTCGTCAACATTAAAACATGTCTCACGCAGCAAATGTGAAGACATAGTGTTTGTGCCTTCCCGGTTTGTTGAAGGTAGGCCATAGACCGGCAAGGCACTACCGCCCATATCAAGTACAGTATCTTCGAACGTAGTTTGTTACCACACAGCCACACCTGCCCCTATGTATGTGTGTGCGTGTGTGTGTATGGGTAGATATATTATGCATGTATATATGTGTATATATATATGTGTACATATTACATGTACATCTATATATATATACATCTACACATAAAATACAAAATAGAAAGTTATATCTTGATATCGCTAGTGATAACAATACTCAAAATATATAACAGACTGGAATTGTAGGCCCGTCTCTTGCAATTTCGATCAATTGGATCTTGTCCTCCCTCTTGTATAGAAGTGTACGGCTGCAGCGAAATTCATTTTTGGACTTTCTTCTATCGAAGGCATTTTAACAAAAATGCTTCCGTAAAGACGGTGAAAATATTGTCAATTTCCCCAAACAGGGACACAATTCAATTTTGAAACAACCAAAGCCCCTTCTCCGAAAGGGGGAGGGTTACGGTTTACAATTATTTAACAAATGCAACACAACAACGTTTCCCTGACGAGGAACCATCAAACGTGATTACAATAGTCAAACAGTAATAATAATAACAACAAACCTTTCAATTTATCCCCATTTATGTGAAACCACTTATTCAAGTTCAAGTCATTGATGCAATTTTATACGAATTGCTAATACACACACACACACACACACACACACTCATAATAAGGGTGAAAAATTGAATATTAATTTGATTAATATGAATTGAAAACCAGTGGTGTAGCATATAAGACCATAGCGGATCTTCCTCTAGCAAAAAGGATGACCAGTATTAATGGTTCATCCCTGTTTTAAAAATACTTTCACTTTAATTGTTACACACTTGCAAAGAGAAAGGAGGAGAAAGTGTAGTGGTAATGGAAGGAGTGAAGCATTTGAAATGAGAGAGGGAAATCGTAAAATATTGAGTTTTCTCGAATTTTTGCTTAATTGGGGGTGAAATTGAAAAAAAACTTTTTATGCCATGACCCAATCGAATCTACTTGGAAAAATCATAGGTAAATTCCAATTGAAGAAATTCTATATTGTAGAATTGTATTAAAAAGAAACATGGGAACAGGCAGAGAAAATCTGCCTTTTATCATAAGATTATCATAAGAGATAGATATATATATATATATATATATATATATATATATATATATATATATATATATATATATATATATATATATATAGTAGAGAATGAGGCATCGTTCATCTGTCTCCCCACCACGCCTCCACCTACACAAAAATTAGTTTGGGCGCGGAAAACTTTTATTTTTATTTTTTCTTAAAATGCTGGCATGAAGCTGTAAAACTTTGAGAAAGAGAGAGTGCTGAGAGAGATCAGAAACAAAAATTAGAACGCGACATTTGCTGACCTGTCGTAATTGCTTAATTGAAATTCCAGGGGTGCTAATGTAGATCTGCACCTCTCCTAGAAAAAATGCATTTTTCTGAAAAAGTTTATTTAGAGTCCTAGGTCTTATATGTCAGAATAAACTTTTTCAGAAAAATACATTTCTGAATGGGAGGTGTGAATTTGCATTAGCCCCATTCCCAAATCTTTTAGTGGGTGCATGAAATAGCTTTTCCGTCATCCTCAAAAACTTCACGGATGCGAAAATGAAGAACATATATAACAGGTATGTAGAACATATATTTCTGTACTTTCTGCTTATTCGTATAAATCATTGAAATTGTTGTGCACGCGCACACAGACACGAATACACCAATTATACACAATTTCTATATATATTTAATAACGAACCATGTAATTCACACCCAGGAAATTTTATTTCTGTAAAATGTTGGGAGTGGGTGAAACTTCCGAGGCTTCCACCTCACCCCACTCCATTTTTCGAACCGTAAAAAGGGTTTTCTACCTTGTTGGGATGGGTTATGTTAGCATGTCACAGGAATTCATTCAAGGAAAAAAAAAATCCAATTTGCCACCCCCTTTTCCGAACAAAAATAAGGGATTTGCAGCATATTAGGGTAAGGAGGTCCCTTTTTTTCTGACAATGTTCTTTTCTCTTTTCTTTCTTTTCCTTTTAGAAACACATCTTACAGTTCCCCCTTCTTTTACACTTCAACATTGCTGTCCCTGATCTACTAACACCAGCTCGCGGCATTTTAAAGGGGTGGCAGATTTATTTTTTTCTCAACTTTCCTTGACCGTGTAAGGGTCAGAGGTTCTTCCTACCCTCATTAATTTCTCTTACCGGTGACAAGATAAGACCCATTAATTCTTTTCCCAGCCAGCGGAAGTGGGTCATAGCATTTTCTCGTTTTTTTTCACCTTCGCTACACTATCTATCTATCTATCTATCTATCCAGGGACTTTGAGAGAGAGAGAGAGAGAGAGAGAAAGAGAGAGAGAGAGAGAGAGAGAGAGAGAGAGAGAGAGAGAGAGAGAGAGAGATCAGAAACAAAAATAAGAATGCGACATTTGCTGATCGGTCGTATCAAAGTAAAGATGTCTTGTGCTTCTTGCGAATTCAAATATTATATTTGCATGCGTACCTTTATTCAGGAAGACGGAAAAGCTATAGAATTCCTTCGGAATCATGGTGTCCTACCAACTTCTGTAACATGTCCTCGATGTGGAAGCAAATGTATATACAGAGAAGACCAGCATATTTGGAGATGTAGGAAAAGTTTTACTGTCGCAAAATCGAAGAAACGGCGTCAATGTGGCTATTCGATATCAGACTTTCATGGGACCTTTCTTGATAATGCACGCATTAGTCCATGGAAGCTTATCTTTGTGAATGAGTTTCTGCTTGGTGCATGGCAGCATAAAAGAGTCGTAGAAAACCTGGAATTGAGTCCAGCAACTAGTGTAGACTGGAGATCATTTTGTTCCAAAGTCACGGAAAAGTGGCTTCAATCTCAGGAAGCGATCGGCGGCGAATCAATCGAAGTCGAAATTGATGAGACTTTGATTGTTCGTCGTAAATACGGGAGGGGTCGAATTTTGCGCCAAGTTTGGTTGTTTGGTGGAATAGAGCGAACCAGTAAGCGTCGTTTTGTTGTGCCTCTTATTAATAAGAAGCGTGACAAAGCGACACTGGTTCCTCTAATCCAAAATGACCACCACTACAGGAATTCATTCAACGAAAAAAAAAAATCCAATTCGCCACCCCCTTTTCCGAACCAAAATAAGGGATTTGCAGCATATTAGGGTAAGGAGGTCAGAGTACTTGATTCCACGCAAAAAATCCGAATTAAAAAAAAAAAAAAAAATTTCCTTAGTGAAAATTCCGGGGGAGGGGGGCTGCCCTCCCTTCCGAACCAAAATATGGGATTTACAGCATGTTACGAGGTCAGGGTACTTGATTCCACGCAAAAAATCTGAGTTTTTTTTTTTCTTCGTGAAAATTCCGGGGGGGGGGGTTACCCCTCCCCCCTTTCCGGAACAATTCCGGACCAAAATATGGGATTTGCAGCATATTAGGAGGTCAGGGTACTTGATTCCACGCAAAAAATCCGAGTTCTTAGTGAAAATCGTGCGGGTGTTAATCTAATTTTACCGATATTCGCTAGAGTAATTCGTACAACTGCATTCCCTTGACAAAAATGCTTTTCAGTGAAATCTTATGAATGTCTTATAGACTTACAAAAATTGTTTGAGCGTCAGAAAAATTCCCTACAATATTTACTTACAGCTCACTACTGTCTGGGTTCTAATTCCACCGAGGTTAACTTTATCTTTCATCCACCTGAGGTCGATAAAACAGTCAAGCGATTGGCTATTCGTAAATAATAAAATAATAATAAGAAGAATAATAAAATAGATTAAGATTAAGAAGTGTTTATAAGCGCTATGTTTAATAACGAGTACAATTAAAGACAATCGGATATATTTAACGGTCTTCATTGGTGTGGCTGGGCACATTAATCCTCTAAATTGACGAATTTTGTTTATCGACAATCACTCGCCATAAAAGAAGCTTAAGTAATTTTACTGACTTGTTACATATGTAATGCTCAAAAAAATTGCTGTGATGTAATTAAAATCCTGTCCTGAACTTGCTTGTAAAACGGAATGACCCATTAGATTATAGTGAAACCTGGCGGTCACATTCTGGAAGCTTCCGGTTCATCCCTTATATAAAGGAAAGGAATTTCTAAATTCGCGCCATTCAGTGCCTGTTGATTCCTCAACATGCTTTGGGTCAAGCCGTCACATACACACCTGCTCGTGCTCACGAGCCGGTGTGTATGTGGCGGCTTGACCCAATGCATGTCGAGGAATCAACAGGCACTGAATGGCGTAAATTTAGAAATTCCTTCCTTTATATAAGGGATGAACCGGAAGTCCCCAATGTGGGATGACGTCAGCAGCTGGGTGCGTTGACCGGAAGCTGGGGCAACTGGAAGGGGCAGCCGTCAGGCGTGCGCAGGCAGCGGGGAATTCGGCCTTTCCAACGTGGGTCGTCCAGGTGTCAAGACGTGTGAGGACGTCGCTAAGGTTTGGGTGAGCAGCTGCTATCTTTAGTGATCGGGTCGGGGCTGTGTCGAAGGATTAGTTACCACTGAAGGGTCTCCATCACGAGGAAGAGAAGGTAGGTGCCTTTATATTCGATTCGCGCACACACCACAAGCTATTTCGGCAATTCTTAAACATTTACATTTCAACACGATTCATCGCCACGATGTCTGCAAAAATAAGGATCGCCAGCGACGTCGTCAGACCTTTTAATGGTGAAGGCGATGTAGTGGTCTGGATTCGCAAAATCAGGCTGGTGGAAAGACTGCAAGGTATAAGCGATGTGGAAGTCTTATGGCGCTGTATTTAGAAGGGAGCGCCTTAACGCTATACCTTGAGATGGACGAAGAGGAACGGCTCAGCGAGGAGAACATAGAGCAACGCTTGCGGGATGCCTACACGGAATGCGAATACACAGCTTTTGCTAAGCTAGGTGCGATCAGGTGGACGGGAGGACAAGTAGATGACTATGCAGCAGAAGTTAGAAGGTTAGCGACTCTGGCTGGGTTTGCGGGAGAAGGGCTGGAGAGAGCAGCCCGGCTGGCGTTTGTGAATGGGTTCCCCGACAATGTAGGGATTCACCTACAATGACTGCCCGGGATTAAAAAGATGGCGCTGAGCGAACTTGTAGCTCAGGTCCGCGTGTTGACGAGACACTCTGGGCGGAAGGCGATAGCGATGGCGGTGACGGAGGCGCGTAAAGACGGACGACGTCCCGAGAAAGACGTACAGAAGCTTACCATGCAACGAGAGCGGCCGTTCTCAGGACGGTGTTTTAGATGCCAGGGACCGCACATGGCGGGGGACTGTATGCAGCCGGGGCCCGTTTGCTATCGATGCAGGCAGACAGGGCACATTGCCCGTGATTGCGACCAGGGAAACGACCGCGGGGAAGTTGCTGCCTCTCGAACTTTCCCTGCAAACGAGTAGAGGCGCTATTGGAGACGCTGCCATTGATTGACGCGGAGGCCGAGGGGAAGACGTTCAAGGCCCTCGTGGATACGGGCTGTACAACCACCATTGTGACTTCGAGGGTGACGAAGGAATGGAACGGGGTGAGTAGTGTCCGGGTGGTCGACCGCAGCGAAATCCGTTGCAGAGGCAGCAGCAAGGTAGAGATAGTGGTGCGCGGCGCGACGCTAAGGCTGCAGGCAATTGTGGCCGAACGCGTGATAGATGGAGTTGATGTGGTGATGGGGATGGACGCCATCAACTGCCTCGGTGGCGTCAGTGTTGTGGGAAATGAGGTCACGTTCGGAAGCGTGGGGGCGTCGTGCACTGCGAGTCAGAATCGCCAGAGAGAGCAGAGCCCCGCGAGGGACTGCGCCGCTTACACCATCGAGGACAAAGACTTTCAGGCGGCGTTCGATGGTCAGCGGTGGACGATAGAGTGGCGATGGAAGGACGAGCCCCCGACGCTGGAAAACAGGCTGAGCTGTTACCAGCATACCCTGAAAGGCCACGCCAGGGTCGAGTTTGAAGACGAGGTGGAGAGGTGGATCGAGGAAGGGGTCCTTGTCCCTTGGAATGAGGAGGTAGCGGGCGGAGTGCTGCCTCTGATGGCGGTGGTGCAGCCTACGAAGGGAAAAGTCAGACCGGTGCTGGACTTCAGGGAGCTAAACCAGCACATATCGTGTCACACGGGAGGTGAGGCGACAGACGTTTGTGGCGAGGCGTTACGTAAGTGGAGACAGTCGACCGAGGCAGCGACGATTGTCGACTTGAAATCGGCATACTTGCAGCTCCATGTGAGCGACAAACTGTGGCGATATCAGCTGGTGCGCTACAAGGGCCGGACGTACTGTTTAACCAGGTTGGGTTTCGGGCTGAATTCCGCTCCGAAGATCGTGGCGGCAGTGCTTAGGTCCGTCCTAGGGAAAGACGGCAAGATTAGAAAGGCCACCAGCTCCTACATTGACGACATTTTGGTGGACGAAACTGTAGTGCCAGCCGACGAGGTAGTTAGACATCTGGAGAAGTTCGGACTGATTGCTAAGCCACCGGAATCGATTGAAGGGGGAGCCGCGCTGGGGCTGAAGCTGCGAAGAGATGGATCGGGTGAATTGGTGTTCCGGAGAGGAAATGAAATCCCAGAACTGAGTTCCAGCGTCAGCAGGAGAGAGCTGTTCTCGGTGTGTGGGAAGTTGGTCGGTCACTACCCGATCGCTGGATGGCTGCGCACGGCGTGTAGTTACACCAAGAAACAAGCAGAAGGGGAGAGTTGGGGCGACAAGGTGGGAGAAGGGACGGTGGCGATGATGCAGGAAATCCTAGAGAGGACGAGAGCGGAAGACCCGGTCAGGGGGAACTAGTACGTGCCCAAGACGGAATGCGGGACCGTCTGGTGTGATGCTAGCAGTATAGCGATAGGGGTGGTGTTGGCAATCGAAGGCGCTGCGGTGGAGGACGCGGCCTGGCTTCGGAAAGCAGATGATTTCAACCACATCAATGTCGCCGAATTAGACGCGGTGCTGAAAGGGGTGAACTTGGCCTTGAAATGGGGGCTGCGCACGATTGAAATCCGGACGGATTCGGCCACTGTGCTTAGCTGGGTAGGATCGGTGATCACCGGTGAAAGGAGAGTGCGGACGAAAGGTGCTGCGGAGATGTTAGTGAAGCGCCGTCGAGGAGTTCTAGGTGAATTGATCGCCGAGTTCGGACTGAAGCTGAACGTGGTTTTCGTGCCTTCGGAGAAAAACAGGGCGGACGTATTGACCAGGGTGAAAAGAGCGTGGTTGGAAGAACCGGAGGAGGCTCGGAAAGGGATAGCTGCGGCGTGTCGGTTGGATGACTCTGAACTGAAGAAACTACATGCTATGCATCACCTGGGTGTGGACAGGACCCTGTATCTGGCGAAGAAAATTGATGCTGACGTCACTAGGAGAAGCATCCGGAAGGTGGTCGGGAGCTGCGACAGGTGTCAATCTATCGACCCTGCTCCGTGTGAGCATGAACAGGGAAGCCTTTCCGTGGAGCAGAACTGGAAAAGGCTAGCTGTGGATGTGACACACTACCGTCAGCGAATGTACCTCTCCATGGTCGACTGCGGGCCGGGCCGGCTGGCCATTTGGAGGGAGTTGAGATCGGGCATTGCTGACGAGATCGCGCAGATCCTGAACGGGATATTTTTAGAGAGAAGGCCCGTGGAAGAACTACTGATGGACAACGGGGCGACGTTTCGTTCGGAAGCATTGAGGGTTATGCTTGATCGGTGGAATGTGCGACGCTTGTTCAGAGCAACGTATAGGCTGAGCGGTAACGGGATCGTGGAGAGGCACCATCGGACAGTCAAGGCCATAGCGGAAAGAGGGCACATTTCTCCGCTTGAAGCAGTTTTTTGGTACAACTTGTCTCCCCGATCCGGACAAGCTGAGGAATCTGTGCCGCAGAGAGCTGTGTTCAAATATGAATGGAGGAACCCGAGCAAAGCGCTGGAGGGTCACGAGGAAGAGAAGGGACCCGTTCGCGTGAAAATAGGGGAGGAAGTCTGGGTCAAGCCACCAAAGGCGCGCTGTACGTCTCAATGGAGCAGAGGAACGGTGACGGCGGTCAATTCCAGAAACAACGTATCCGTAGATGGAATGCCACGACACGTCTTGGACCTTCGCAGGATTGTCGCTTCGACGGACGACGATTCTGGAGAAGTGGAGAACGAGGTGCCCAGCTTGAGATCTCGACGAGCAAGGCGCTCTCCCGGTTGGATGGTGGACTACGACATGGAGAGGAGAGATTGTGATCTTTAAGATCAGGGTGGCGTGTGGGATGACGTCAGCAGCTGGGTGCGTTGACCGGAGGCTGGGGCAACCGGAAGGGGCAGCCGTCAGGCGTGCGCAGGCAGCGGGGAATTCGGCCTTTCCAACGTGGGTCGTCCAGGTGTCAAGACGTCTGAGGACGTCGCTAAGGTTTGGGTGAGCAGCTGCTATCTTTAGTGTTCATGTCGGGGCTGTGTCGAAGGATTAGTTACCACTGAAGGGTCTCCATCACGAGGAAGAGAAGGTAGGTGCCTTTATATTCGAATCGCGCACACACCACACTCGACTTCCACTTAAACCGGAAACTTCCAGAATGTGACCGCCAGGGTTCACTACAAGTTTATAACAGAACGAAAGTTTTGTATTTATCAGTGTTTATCAGACAGTGGTGCGCTTTTATATGGACATCACTGCATATGTATGTGTGTGTGTGTGTGTGTGTGGATATAGTATGGTGGTCTTCAATCAGAAATATGGATGTCACAAGGAATACTAGAGTAAAAATATTGATTTATTATTAATAACAATTTCAGGGCGGCGAGCTGGCAGAACTGTAAGCATGCCGGGCAAAATGTCCCGGAAATCAACTTTGCCTTTCGGAGTCGTTGAAATAAGTACCAGTTGAGCACTGGGGTCGATGTAATCGACCAGCTCCTTCAAAACTTAAAACCTTGTGCTCTATAGTAGATATGATTATTAATTTCAATTAAATTTCTTACAAATTACACATTAAGGAAAGTATACTCGATTTAACCGACTTTAATACATAATTAATCAATGCTGTATTGTGCTGCGTCCTTTATACAAACAAATGAAGTTTTAGACATTCACTACTTTTCACTGGTTTAAAGGACTAACGAAAGAGAACTATATCTGTTAGCGATGCACTTACTATATAAACAGAAGTAGAACTCAACTCTAGACTCTCTCTCTCTCCTTGGCAGACATCAGCTAGAGACAGAAATGGTCGTTGCTTATTCTTTTGTTAATGTAGTCTAAGACACGTTTTATTAGAATGAGATATGAATTCGCCGTATCTCGATTCCAATCGACTACATATATCGATTTCTGATATCCCAGGAACAATTTCCAACTCACATTACACCTGACATCCACAACGCACGAATGCGCGCACGCACACACTTATGTAACATATATATTGTTATTTTTGCAACACATTTGGAAGACAAATGTGTTGTAAAAATATACATATCCATATTATACTCAATACAATATACACATTTGTATTTGAATATCGTTACTTCTCTTTGTGTTTATCATACTACATTAGATTTAATGGGCTCTTTTAGATTTAAAAACCCATTAAATTTCACTGAATCCCACTGAAGCTAATTGAGGTCCTTTTAAGTTTTTGGACCTCTTCAAATTGTGTGGATCCCCAAGATTGAATGGGAACCTCTTTATTATGTTATGTTTTGAAGTAGTAAGTTCGTATGGGCCCCGCCAACTGTAAATTCGGCTCTGGTTGTAAAAAAAAAGAAAGAACTTAAACACATGCATGCGTTCCCACCCTACGCCACAGTTCCATTCAGACATATTAGGTGAAAGTTCGTTTACTTTCCCACATTTGAAAGGCTTTTCAACATGAAACCGTTCGGTAACATCGATTGACTTTTATCAGACTAGATTTACAATATATAAAAATGTAGCAGAAGTGATTTACACTATCATTGTTTGAGATGTTTTCATTTTGACTCGTCTAGGCTTAAATACCTTAATATCAGCTCCACAAGGTACGAAAAATACTCCTCCAGTAGTCCTGACCTCGTCTATAGAATTCGTATTTTTTCCGTCTAAATGATTTTGAAGACTGCGGAATAAATGGTAATCAGATGGGGCAATGTTCGGTGAATATGGTGAGTGGAGCATCGTTTCCCATTCAAACTATTCCAGCCTTTGGAATAGCATCCTCGCCGTATGTGACCGAGCATATTATCCATTTGGAAGAACACCTTTCGTCTTGAAACCAAAGATGGTCGTTTTTCTTCTAGCGCTCGAGTAGATCTCCTTTGTAATCATTTGGCTTGGGTTTAAAAGTTCAAGGTGGACTAAACTTTTCATATCCCACCAAACAAATAACATTACCTTACGTGTTGAAGACCTTCTTTAACTTGGAGTGCCGGTGTTTCTCCTTTCTCTGCCCACTGTCTTCAGCGTTTGACATTTTTATAGGGAACCTATTTCTCATCACCAGTCACTATTCGGTCCAAAAAAGGTTCATTCATGAGACGTGACAGCAAAGAAGAGAGCACATATTCACTCTCTGCGCGCGATTAGACTCTTAAAGTTTGTGAGGAACCAATTGACTCGATTTGCTGACTTTTCCGATGGTACGCAAGTGTCAATGAATGGTTGAATGACCAAATCCAGGCTTCTGTTACGATGGGATTTTACTCCAGCAGAGTTTGCAGGACATTGTCGTTGAGCTATATAGATCTTCCAGGATGAAGCTCGACTTTTAGGCTGTAGTTTCCAACTTGAAATTTCTGGAACCACCGTTGACTCTGGCTTACGCTTATTGTCCAATCCCCATATACTGCATTAATATTCCTCGCATTTTGCGTTGCGTTGTTGCCTTTATTAAACTCATAAAGCAAAATATGCTGAATATGTTCCTTTGTCACTTCCATTATAGCTTTGAAAAAACAATTGTTAAAATCGAACAGGACTCTTCAAAATTTGCACTAAGAATAAACACAAGCTAAAATTACTACCTGCTTTTACAGCATGTTGATGCAGGTAGTTTATCCCATCCCCCTCCGACTTTTTGTTCATGCAATTGAAAAAAAAAAAAAACCCGCATTAGTTATAGGATGACACAACATTCACAGACAGCCAAACACACACACGCTGATGTTACTTGCATTCATATTTTCTACAAGAGTAAAACAAACTTGTTCCAGGTAGGATGTGAACTCAGAGCATTCAAATACCAACTTAATGTATGTGCTATGGAGTTGCAGTATCCAAGAGGTAAACATGCCTGTGAATTCCTTACGGATCGAAAACACGACGGATTATTTCGATCGGATAGGTACTTAACATTTTCACTACAACAACCGGGGCCTATGAGTACCCAAAGGTAGCTCTAGCTGCAACTCAAATATTACGATGCTATATTTTTGTTTACTACTCTGCCGGTTTCAATGAAGTATATTATTTATGGAACGTTGACTTTTATGTTCATATTGATATTTCAAGTCATAGATAGTGAATGTCATCGCAGTTGTTGAGGTGCTCAGTTATTGACACAGTTCTCACTGTGTTTACGTCTCCTTTTATCGATTGTATTATTTTCACAAAGGAGGATGATTATAATGTCATGGCAACAAGAATCGCTTTGGTATTTAACATGAAAGACAAAAAAAAAAAAAAGTTCCATTATTTTAAAGCACTTCCTTGTTTCAACAATTAAATGACGAATTGTTAAAACCACCTCAAGTAGAGCAAAGAAAAGTACTATTTTTGTTTAAGTTTAAGTATGGGAATTAAAGTTAGGGTGCAAAGGTTTCCGGGATGGTTCATAAAATGAAAGAATGATTAAACAAACAGACGAACGAATCATAGAATATGTTGCAGTATGCAGTATGTTGCTTTAGGGTTGTCTCCCTTTATATTAAGCTAATTCTTTCTATTAATTAGAATATATTTATACATTTATTCATATATCCGTATTTAAAACGTGTAAGCCAAAAAATATATGTTAATGGAATATATTTGATGTATTTCACCTTTATTTACTAATTTATTTATTGACGATCAATATTTTGTTCAACATCAGAAATTGACTTAAATAAGATGCAATAATAATATATTATTGTATTAAACAAAAACAAAATAACATTTATGACATAAGCGACCTCGGCTTAGCTTTAACCATGTTTAATGTCGGAACGCGTCTCCATACAAATAAACAACACCGAGACTAACCCAACTGTTTGTATGTTTGTACAATAACAAATCATGTAAGTAACTATCTCTAATTACTTAGTGTACACACAGTATTTATTCTTGAACAAAATGAAAGTCACAGGCAGTATATACGTATGTATGTCCGGTTTCTTTTTCTAAGTAAATTGGTCAACCCCCCCACGTAATGACAAACCCCCGACACAAGTGGACGTGAAAATAGAAAATAAACACAGAAAAAAACACCATAACAGACAAAAGACAAAGAAACTTCGCATCGGACAGAATCACTTCGAGTTATTATTGCTTTTTGAATTTTTCTTCTACGATGTATGTTATAATTTTTTTTTAATATCTTCATTTGTTTGGTTTCGTCAGGTGAAATGTCTTGTGTACTTTTATTTGACTTGTAATGTTTTGTTGGGTGTTGTCCTTGTAGCCGATAAATAATTCGCTGTTGTGATTATTATTACTTAATTGATCTGAATAGCAACACAAAACAAACACTAAAATACAATGTTAAAGAAAACGTAGTAACTGGATGTATATTATACAAACATATATAATAAATACTTATGTACGCATATCCATCCATCCATCTACCTACCTACCTATCTACCTACCTACCTACCTACCTATCAATCAATCAATCAATCAATCAATCAATCAATCTCTATCTATCTATCTATCTATCTATCTATCTATCTATCTATCTATCTATCTATCAATCTAACTATCTATCTATCTATCTATCTATCTATCTATCTATCTATCTATCTATCAATCTAACTATCTATCTATCCATTAATCAATCAATCTAACTATCTATCTATCTATCTATCTATCTATCTATCAATCTAACTATCTATCTATCCATTAATCAATCGATCTAACTATCTATCTATCCATCAATCAATCAATCTAACTATCTATCTATCGTATCTATCTATCTATCTATCTATCTATCTATCTATCTATCTATCTATCTATCTATCTATCTATCTATCTATCCATCAATTAATCTATCTATCTATCTATCTATCTATCTATCTATCTATCTATCTATCTATCTATCTATCTATCTATCTATCTATTTATCTATCTATCTTTCTATCTAATCTCTGACACGCTTTCTTAAAAATAAAAGTTTTGGCGCAAGTCGCTCATTGTAATCATGGATAACGTTATCAGAATTAGTGGTTCCCAAATTCTTTAATTGCTTAATGTTATCAACCGGTCTTTGCTCTCGAAAAGGCCTTAAACTGGATTAAAAGAAACGGTTTCTGTTGTATATACAATATAAACACACATTAATACATACTGTCATGTAAGGCATATCAGCCGCAACTATCCTGTCTTTTTTTTTTGTTTTTTTGTTATGACAGTAGGATGTGTGGGATTTCATAATTTTACCGTTATTCCAAGCAGTTCAACCTACTGCGTATAGGCTGTTTTTGTTGTTGTTAAGCCGTAGGCTAACTCTGATCGAGAAAACCTATAATAAAAAGCATCCCAGTCATGACCATCGTGTCCTTTTGTATATCAGGTACTACATTGTTGTTGAAAGTGTCCTTTGTCTAAGATTGTAGGGTATGTGATACGAAGAGATTTTGGCTGCTATTTCTTGCAATTTGGGCGACTGCGCAAACGCTCCATTGCTGCCTCGGATTTATTTGAGTTATTGTTCATATTCGCAGATCATTTCTGAGTGAGCTGTCTTACGATCAAATAGATCTCAAGACAGCTCAGTCATCACGTCAATCATCAGTGAACAGTTCATGCCATCCAATGTATCCTTCACGCACACCCGCATCATCATAATCGTCAGCGTTGTTTTAACGTCCACTTTTCCACGTTTGAATAGGTCAGACAAATGTCGTTGAGGCGGACTCACTATGACTGGATGTCCTTCCTGTTGCCAACTCTCACTCGTTTCCAGGCAAGATAGTGTTTCCCCATGACCAAACATGTTTACATGGAAAGTTGGATATGATCAATACTACTTGCATGATAATGACATGACACTCATTTACAATTATTGCATGAAATCAAGACACACACACACACACACACACACGATAGGCTTCTTTCAGTCTCCATCTACCAAATCCACTTATAAGGCTTTGGTTAGCCTAGGCTATAGTGGTAGTCACTAAGGTGCTGTGAACCTGAAACCACATGGTTGGGAAACAAACTTCTTAATGACATAGCCGTATATATCTATATATATATATATATATGCATGTGTGTGTGTAGCTGTGTGGTTTAAGTACATGGCCTTGTGGGTAGGGTATTGCCCTCACGATTACGAAATCATGATTTTGATTTTCAGACCAGGTGGTGCATTGTGTTCTTGAAAAAAGCACTTCACCTGTAGAGGCAATGTCAGTTTGATGGAGAGAGTGAGATAATGTGCAATACGAATTTTGATCATTATATATAAATAAAAAAAAAAAATCATCTTTGTGGTGGTTATTTGACAAGAAATTACAGAACTTTCATCCGTCATCTAATGACATGAAAGTTCATGATATATATGTCTTTTCTGGAATGTTGGATCTCAAAGCAGCTGATGCTATAAATAATAGCATGTATAAGCCCTTAAGAGAGAAAGTCAAAGGCTGCCCATCAACAATATATGTTCATATTACTTGCTGAGTCTAGAGGTAGGGACTGTGCCCTTGACTTTTACAGCCCCTCTAAGAATAATGATATTGCTGCTGTTAATGATCCACTTAAGCTGTTTCAAGTTGACAATTGGAGGAAAGATATGAGCATGCAAGAGATTCTGAGAGCTGACATTCTGGGAAGAAAGGACTGTGTGTAGGAGTTAGTTCTGGGAGTCTGGACACAGTATGGGTGATGAAAAGAGTAGAATTGGGTGTGTATGATTGGAGGTGGCATAAGACCAGTGAGTAGCACTAAAAAAGGCAAAGAGAGGGGATAGCATACTGGTGGGAAAGAAACTAGAGCTTGTCTGTAAATGATTTTATACCAATCAGTCAAGTGGCTTTTCTCTAGGTGTGGTCTAGAATATTTTTGTTTGCAGTTCAAAGTACAACAAGAGTGAGACCATAGACCTTCTCATCTAAGAAGAATACAATGAGAAAGAGGATCATTATGGGTGTAGGGTGAGCCAGAAGCACAAACAAGGTTGTTGAGCAAATATAGTGGCTCTTTACAGTTACACACACACATGTATGTATATATGTTGAAATTATCAGTGTATTTTGCTATTCTTTCATCAGTTATTAATAAGAAATTGGTTGATGACTCACAAAATTGCTACATATATACTATTTTTGTGTGTATATGTATGCATGTGTGCATATACATACATACAGATATATATATATATCTGTATGTATGTATATACATACATACAGATATATCTAGCTCCCGTGCGTGTGGCACATAAAAACCATTATTCCAGTGTGATCGTTACCTGCATTACCTTACTGGCACGTGAAAAACAACTTTTGAGCGAGGTTGTTGCCAAGTGCCGCCGGACTGGCTCCTGTGCAGGTGGCACATAAAAAACACCATTTGAGCATGCCTGTCGCCAGAACCGCCTAACTGGCCCTCGTGCTGGTGGCACGTAAAAGCACCCATACACTCTTGGAGTGGTTGGTGTTAGGAAGGGCATCCAGCTGAGTAGAATTGCATTGAACAGTGTGTTCTTTGTATAAAATGGTAGAGTAAAATTTTGAGGAAATTTAGCTGCTATATTTTGCAGCTTAAATAACCAAATAGAGGCTCCTTTGTTAGTTTGTAAAGTTGTTGCTAAGTCCCAGATTAACCTTGAGCAAACAGACCCATGATAAAAGGCATTCCATCCATGGTTGTCCCCAATTTTTTAGAGTATCTAGGACTTCACTACTCATTGTGTATCTCGGACAACACTATTCATTGTGTTCCTTGTTTTTCACAGGTGGTAGGGTGTCATTTGAGAGATTTTGCTCACACATTGAGCAGCTGTGTAGATCAGGCAGGGCAATATTTATTGAGAAATGGACTGCATGAAACTTGGATCATCATTAGGCAGGCCACACTTCTAAAATAATTCAAGGTAATTATTTTATTAGGTAAGCCTTTGGGAAAGTTCCACAGACCACAGGTTATCCATGACTGGTGGAGATGCTCCCTCATTGGCTTGTAACTTGAAGAGTTATGAAAATATATATCAGTAATATACAGTAGCTAGTTTGATGGATTATGCCTCTCCTTTACAAAAATAGTTCGACTTTGTTGTCTCATAAAAAAAAAATTATTATTGGTTACCTTTTAAAGTTGAAACAGTAGAAAGTAAAACTGAATATATATTATCTACATATATTATCCAGTAAAGTACAAAGTCCAGTATCTTGTTTGAATATCATGTAATACATATCCTGCATTCAAAACATGCTGTAATTCACTTAATATTTCATTCTTCCTTCCCTATACTATGTCAGTTGACCATTCTACTTTTATTTGATAGCATAATAATAATAATGATTTCAGATTTTGGCACAAGGCCAGTAAGTTCAGGGGAGGGGGTAAGTTGTTTACATTGACCCCAGTAATCGACTGCTACTTATTTGATTGACCTTGAAAAGATGAAAGGCAAAGTTGACTTTGGTGGGATTTGAACTCAGAATGTAAAGATGGATGATATGCTGTTAATAATAATAATAATTCTTTCTGTTGTAGATTCAAGGCCTGAAATTTGTGGGGAGGGGACTAGTTGATTATATCAGCCACATTACACAGCTAATACTTATTTCATTGACCATGGAAAGATGAAAGGCAAACTCAACCTCAGTGGGATTTGAACTGAGAATGTTATGATAAATGAAACACTGCTAAACATTTTGTCCAGCATGCTAACAATTCTGCCAGTTTGCAACCTTTAATAATAATGCTTTCTGTTATAGGCCCAAGGCCTGACTTCCTTTCTATTATAGGCACAAGGCCTGAAATTTGGGGGAGGGGCGCTAGTTGATTACATTGATACCAGTGCTCAACTTATACTTATTTTATCATGCCCAAAATGATGAAAGGCAAAGTCAACGTCAGCAGAATTTGAATTCAGAACTTAAAGATGGATGAAATGTCGTGAGGTATTTTATCCAGAAGGCTAATGATTCTGCCTTTCACTGCCTTATTAATAATATTAATTGTAATAAAAAAGGCTGTAGCAAAATGTGGGTCAGCTGACTGGTGTTGCGTACACAACTTGCTGGAAACTCATTTTGTCTGTATTGTCATTTTTCAACATAACTGTGTAATTATTTCAAAAGGAATTATACTTTGGCACCTTTTCAAGCTATACTTGAAATCATTTGGCAATGAGGAAGGTCTCTCTGTGATCTCTTTTGCTGCAAGCAAAAAAGAAATCAGTGAAAATCTTAAATTTTCACCCTATCATTAGAAAAAGAATAAAAAGGACATATTGAATAGTGTAGATGCACAGGATGACCTCAGAATATCTTTGACCATTGGTCTACTCTGTTAGAGCTGACCAGTGGTTAAATGACAACACGTAAACCCTCCTGTTTTTTTTTTTGTTTTGTTTGTTTCGTCTTAACCAATTTCTTTTAACCCTGTCAAATTTAATATTTATTTATTTAACATTCTTTTGAATTAACCAGGCATTATCTTGTAGTTTTGAGATTTTGATGGTATGGCTGTTTATGTTTAGAATGACACTGTAGGGTTGGTGTTAGAGGCCAGGTTTTGACATTTTGAGCATTGATCATGAAGAATATTTGGGACGGATATGTCCAGCTGAAATGCTAAAGGGTCAATCCCTTCCTTTCCACAGAAGTCTAAGAAGTTACTGAGTCTCTGTTAACTTACATCTTTGATATGCTGATTAGAAGGTCATAATTTCAATCTGTGCTACATCCATTGTGTTGTGTCTGCAGGCTTGATCCAAGTCTATGTTTATATTCATTCAGTAACTTGTATTAGGAAATAATGTATGATCAAGAACTATAAGCTTTACATCAACTTTTTTGCATGCAGATATTCATATATGCCACAAATATTACATCCATGATCATGAAAATATCATCATCTAGTGTCTGGGTCTTAGACTTTATTTGAGGCAGATTTTATATAACTGGATGCCCTTCCTGTTGCCAGCCCACACCTGTTTCTAAGTAAAGTAATATTTTCCCATGTCAAGACATGTTCTTGCAGAATGCCGGAAGTAAATGATACTGCTTTTATAACAGTGGTGTTCATTTATAACTATCATATGATGTCAAAACAAGGAGATACACACACATACACCAACCAACCAACCAACCAGGCTGCTTTTTCTACTTCTCATTTTCTCTATATCTGATTTGCTATTTCTGTTGTGTAGGTCCAACCTGCTATTTCACCACTTTTATTTTTATTTATTTCCCTACATAAACAACATACAATGCTTAACTGTTACTCAATGTAAGTGTACACCTTTTGAAGTAAGTGTAATGAAATGGCACTCTAATGTGTAAAACAACAAATATTATGTCACTTTTCACATGGAATTTTTACGTACAATGGTGTTAAAAACAGAGTGGTATTGACAATTGTAACTGGCTATTAAAGATGTGCTAAACACTTTCTTTCTCTTATTTGGATTATGTGTGTGTGTATATATATATATATATAAAGGGTAAATCCCCACTTTAGTCATGAATGACCATGGGATTGCACCTAGAAAGTTACCCTCTGAGGCACAAGTCCGGGCAAGGTTGTTTATGGAAGACCAGCAGTCACACTTGCATTCCAGCCTCCCCTCTCCACGTCACCAGTGAAAGTATCCAAGAGAAAGGCAAAGGCTGATACAGCTTGGCACAAATGATGTCACAACTCATTTGTGCAGCTAATTGGAGCAATGTGAAATAAAGTGTCTTGCTCAATAACACAACACACAGCCCAGTCTGGGAATCAAACTCACTAGCTCATGATTGTGAGCCTGATACTCTAACCATTGAGCCATGCGCCTTCACCATATATATATATATATATATATATATATATATATATATATATATATATACATACACACACATATACATATATATATATATATATATATATATATATATATATACATACACACACATATACATATATATATATATATATATATATATATATATATACATGCATACATACACATAATCTCTCTCGTCTTCCCCCTACCAACTGTATCTTTGCTATACTATTGATCCCCTATAAAACCATGTTTCACCTTTCATAGCATTCCCTTTTTTCTCCTCTTCTCACCTTTGCACATTCATGTACTCCTTGCCCACTAGCCATGTTCAATCCCAATCCACTCTATTCACATTTACCACCTTGTACCTTGAGGGTATGCACTGGCATGTCACCACCATCTTTCTTTCTCTCTCCCTTTTTTTCTGACTCGAGTAACAATGTATCTCCTCTACAGAAAGACACCTGTTTCTGTCCCTTTATCATAGTTTAACCTCTCACCACCCAGCACAAAGCCAACTCTCTCAATATCACTCCCCTGTTTCAGTCACGAGTATTTTATCTTGCAAGTTACTTGGTGACCCCACAGGTGCTGGTACCACACAAAAAGCACCCAGTACATTCTGTAAAGTAGTTGGCATTAGTAAAAACATCTAGCTGTAGAAACCATGCCAAAGCAGACGGTGGTGCTTGGTGCAGTTCTCTGGCTTGCCAACTCTTGTCAAATTGTCCAACCCCTGCCAGCATGGCAATTAAATAATAATATTCACACACATATATACATTTATATATATATATACAAGCAAAACGCCCCCTGTCCAATGGACGGTGCTGAATCATATCTGATGAATAAAAACCAATCAGTGTTTTCTTTTCATTAAAAAATAATTAAGCATGCCTTTATTTCAATAAAATTTTTGGTTTTGTTAAACGAAGTTAAGGCAAAAAAAAAAAAAACTTCTCCTTCCTTCATCCCAAGTTTGAAGAAAATATCTCTTTTGCATCTTACTTTTTGGGTCTCTTAAATATACTGCATTTTGTGGCATTATTTCAAGCCAACCGGCTTTTTTTGCGCAAAATGCATGTGCATTTTTCTCACATACGCGTAGTATTGATTGCAACAGCTGACGTACTTTCATGTACAAATGCACGTTCCCACGGCTTTATCGATCGCATTCTCACCTGGAATCGGTTTTTGTAATTCTTTCAAGACTTATACATGCCCTGATACTGTCGGTATCTACATATGAAATTTGAGCGCAATCACATGTAGGATGCCCGAGATCCTAGAAGACACACACACAGACAGACAGAACGGATTTTATATAATAGATATGCATGTATGTTTATAAATATATACAGATATATATTCTCTTTTACTTGTTTCAGTCATTTGACTGTGACCATGCTGCAGCACTACCTTGAAGTGTTCTTAGTTGAACAAATTGACCTCAGGACTTTTTTTGTAAGCCTAGTACTTACTCTATCAGTCTCTTTTGCCAACTGCTAAGTTACGAGGACATAAACACACTAACACCAGTTATCAAGTGGTGATGGGGGGACAAACACAGATATAAAGACACACATAGATATATACATACATGTACCGGAACATCTCGCTGTGCTTGAGGAGACCTGTTGAGTCAAGTGCATGTACATGAACATCGAACCAAATATCAATGGAAACAGTAGTTGTGATACCTGTGCCGGTGACACATAAAAAGCACCATCCGAACGTGGCCAAGCACCATCCGAACGTGGCCGTTGCCAGTGCAGCCTCCACTGGCTTCTGTGCCGGTGGCACATAAAAAGCACTATCCGAACGTGACCGATGCCAACCCTGCCTCGAATGGCTTCTGTGCCGGTGGCACATAAAAAGCACCATCCGAACGTGGCCGATGCCAGCACCGCCTTGACTGGCTTCTGTGCCGGTAGCACATAAAAAAAAGCACCAACCGATCGTGGCCGATGCCAGACCCCTCTGGCACCTGTGCAGGTGGCACGTAAAAAGCACCCACTACACTCGCGGAGTGGTTGGCGTTAGGAAGGGCATCCAGCTGTAGAAACACTGCCAGACCAGACTGGAGCCTGGGGCAGCCCCTGGCTCCCCAGACCCCGGTCGAACCGTCCAACCTGTGCTAGCGCGGAAAACGGACGTTAAACGATGATGATGATGATGATGATGATGATATATGATGGTCTTCTTTCAGTTTTCATTTACCAAATCCACTCACAAGGCTTTGGTTGATCTGAGGCTAGAGTAGAAAACGCTTACCCAAGGTGCCACACAGTAGGACTTAACCCGTAACCATGTAGTTGGGAAGCAAGCTTCTTACCACACAGCCATGCTTGTGCCTATATATATATATAAATGGATGAATGAATTATCTTTTATTTACAGTTAACATGGAAAATTCAATAAACAGTTACCAGGGTAGCAAAATTCACGCAAGTAACAAGGATGTAGTGACCCATATATATATATATATATACACACACACATATATATATACACACACACATATATATATACACACACATATATATATATATACACACACAAACATAAATATATATATATATATATATATATATATATATATATATACATATACATATATAGTTATTTATATACATATGTATATATTAAGATTTTCTGGGCAGGGAACACTGACGGGGTTGGTGGCGTGGGTATACTTATCGCTGAGAAATGGATAGATAGAGTAATTGAGGTAATCAGAGTAAGTGACAGAATACTTAAGATTAGAATAGTGCTTCATAATAGATTAGCAACCATTATATCGGCCTATGCCCCTCAGCCAGGGCTACCCGATGGACAGAAAGACAGTTTCTATGACACCCTACTGCAGACCACCTCATTGACGAACGACAGGGACCTTCTCTTTGTGGCTGGTGATTTCAATGGGCATGTTGGACGACATGCTGGGGGCTTCCATGGCGTGCATGGAGGCTACGGTTATGGTTCCCGCAACGAGGAGGGAACCAGGCTGCTGGAGTTCTGTGATGCGAATAGTCTTATGATCTGCAACACTAACTTCAGGAAACCAACAAGCCACCTGGTCACCTACCGATCGGGCCGGCATACTAGCCAAATCGACTACATCCTCGCCAGAAAAAGGGAAAGATGGCTGCTTATAAATGCCAAAACCTTCCCAGGCGAAGAATGCACCCCACAACATAGACTGGTAGTTAGTGACTTTAGGATCAGGACTAAGAGGGCGACTAGAAGACGACCAACTTGGAGAAGGGTCTGGAAGCTTAAAGACCCTGCGAATGGACAGAGATTTAGAGATATGTTACTTGAAGCCTTTGACGAAGTGGAAGGGGGTATAGCTACACATGGGGTAGAAGACAACTGGACGTTTCTGAGGGACAACCTGCTGAAAGCCGCTGACCAGATCTGTGGCTGGTGCAAAGTCCCCTTAAGACCCAAAATAACATGGTGGTGGAACAATATTGTTGATAGGGCTATTAGACAAAAGAAACAGGCTTGGAAGGCCTGGAAGAACGGTGGTAGCAGGGAAGTGTATCAGACTGCCAGAAGGGAAGCTAGGAGACAGGTCTATCTAGCCAGAGGGGAAGCAGATAAAAGAAAATTTGCCAATGTCCTGCGCCGTGAGGATGAAAGACTTGAGGTATTTCGTGTTGCAAGACAGTGTGTGAGAGAGAATCGAGATGTGGTAGGAGAGAAATGTGTTCGCATGGAGGATGGCTTACTTGCGCTAAATGAGGATGCAAAGAGAGAAGCTTGGAGACGCCACTATGAAAGGTTGCTGAATGAGGAAAATGAATGGGATAAAGAGAGTCTGCCGAATGTTGACCCAACAGAGGGACCAGCTATCCGAGTTGATAGTTCCGTGGTAGCTAAGGCAATTAGAAGCATGAAGACAGGGAAAGCCCCAGGCCCATCAGGAATTACTGCAGAGATGCTCAAAATATCTGGTAGTGTCGGCTATAGCATAGTCACCCGTATAGTTAACCAGGTGATACACGAAGGAGTCATACCCAATGACTGGTGTAGCAGCATAATAGTCAACTGCTACAAAGGTAAAGGCGATGCCCTAGATACAAATAACTACAGGGGCATCAAGCTGCTGGATCAGGTAATGAAGGTTACGGAGAGGGTTATAGCCCAGTTAATTAGAGAGAGAGTTAGCTTAGATGATATGCAGTTTGGGTTCGTGCCAGGGAAAAGTACTACTGATGCTATATTCCTGGTAAGACAGCTGCAGGAGAAATACCTAGCCAAAGGTAAGCCCTTGTACCTGGCTTTTGTTGACTTAGAGAAAGCCTTTGACAGGGTCCCCCGATCCCTTATCTGGTGGTCAATGAGGAAACTAGGGATAGATGAATGGTTAGTGAGAGCTGTGCGAGCCATATACAGAGACGCAGCTAGTAAGGTGAGGGTTGGCAACGAGTACAGTGAAGAATTCCGGGTAGAGGTTGGGGTCCACCAAGGTTCAGTCCTCAGCCCCCTCCTATTTATCATAGTCCTCCAGGCAATAACGGAAGAATTTAAGACAGGATGCCCCTGGGAGCTCCTATATGCTGATGACCTTGCTCTAATTGCTGAGTCACTATCAGAACTGGAGGAGAAGTTTCAGGTGTGGAAACAAGGATTAGAATCGAAGGGCCTTAGAATCAACCTAGCCAAAACCAAAGTCCTAATAAGTAGGAAGGTGGACCAACCACAAACGACTTCAGGTAGATGGCCCTGCTCGATCTGTAAAAAAGGTGTAGGTAGAAACTCTATAAGGTGCACCAAGTGTAAGCTATGGACACATAAGAGGTGCAGCAATGTCAAAGGAAGGCTAACTAAGAAAATAGTTTTTGTCTGTGGCAGATGCTCAAGAGAAATAAACACTGGAAATGTGCAGAGACCAACTTCTACCACGTTCCAGGGAGACAAACTAGAAGTAGTTGATAGCTTCCGTTACCTAGGAGACCAAGTCAGTAGCGGGGGTGGGTGTGCTGAAAGTGTAACTGCTAGAGTAAGAATAGCCTGGGCAAAGTTTAGAGAGCTCTTACCCCTGCTGGTGACAAAAGGCCTCTCGCTAAGAGTAAAAGGCAGACTATATGATGCGTGTGTACGTACAGCCATGCTACATGGTAGTGAAACATGGGCCGTGACAGCTGAGGATATGCGTAAGCTTGCAAGAAATGAAGCCAGTATGCTCCGATGGATGTGTAATGTCAGTGTTCATAATCGTCAGAGTGTAAGTACTTTGAGAGAAAAGTTGAACCTAAGAAGTGTCAGTTGTGGTGTGCAAGAGAGACGGCTGCGCTGGTATGGTCATGTGACGAGAATGGCTGAAGATAGTTGTGTGCAAAAGTGCTACACCCTAGCAGTTGAGGGAACCTGTGGAAGAGGTAGACCCAGGAAAACCTGGGACGAGGTGGTGAAGCACGACCTTCGAACTTTAGGTCTCACCAAGGAAATGACTGAAGACCGAGTCCTATGGAAGTGTGCTGTGCATGAGAGGACCCGGCAGGACTAGTCAGGCCATATCCCGTGGCCCCTACCTGGGACGTAGTCGATCCACCTGTGCATACCTTCCTTCTTGTGACACTTGTGAAGACCTGCTGAGGCAAGTGAAAATCAATCAAAATAGATGAACATCAATGGAATTTGTATCTTTGTGGTACCAGTGCCTGTGGCACACAAGAAAACCATCCGAACGTGGCCGTAGCCAGTACCGCATCGACTGGCCTCCGTGCTGTGGGAACATAGTGGCACATAAAAACACCATCCGAAGACCCGGCAAGACTAGTCAGGTCATAACCGTGGGCCCTACCTGGGACGTAGTCAGTCCACCTGTACATACCTTCCTTCTTGTGACACTTGTGAAGACCTGTTGAGGCAAGTGAAAATCAAAACAAATCAAAATAGATGAACATCAATGGAATTTGTATCTTTGTGGTACCAGTGCCGGTGGCACACAAGAATCCATCCGAACGTGGCCGTAGTCAGTACCGCTTGTGGTACCAGTGCCGGTGGCACACAAGAATCCATCCGAACGTGGCCGTAGTCAGTACCGCATCACTGGCCATCGTGCTGTGGGCACATAACAAACACCATCCGGTCGTGGCCGTTCGCCAGCCTCATCTAGCACCTGTGTCGGTGGCACATAAAAAGTAGTCAGTACCGCTTGTGGTACCAGTGCCGGTGGCACACAAGAATCCATCCGAACATGGCCGTAGTCAGTACCGCATCACTGGCCATCGTGCTGTGGGCACATAACAAACACCATCCGGTCGTGGCCGTTCACCAGCCTCATCTAGCACCTGTGTCGGTGGAACATAAAAACACCATCCGAAGACCCGGCAAGACTAGTCAGGCCATAAACCATGGCCCCTACCTGGGACGTAGTCAGTCCACCTGTGCATACCTTCCTCCTTGTGATACTTGTGAAGGCCTGTTGAGGCAAGTGAAAATCGAAATCAAAATCAAATCAAAACAAATCAAAATAGATGAACATCAATGGAATTTGTATCTTTGTGGTACCAGTGCCGGTGGCACACAAGAGAAAACCATCCGAAAGTGGCCGTAGCCAGTACCGCATCGACTGGCCTCCGTGCTGTGGGCACATCCGAAAGTGGCCGTAGCCAGTACCGCATCGACTGGCCTCCGTGCTGTGGGCACATGACAAACACCATCCGATCGTGGCCGTTCGCCAGCCTCATCTAGCACCTGTGTCGGTGGCACATAAAAACACCATCCGAAGACCCGGCAAGACTAGTCAGGCCATAACCCATGGCCCCTACCTGGGACGTAGTCAGTCCACCTGGGCATACCTTCCTTCTTGTGACACTTGTGAAGACCTGTTGAGGCAAGTGAAAATCAAAATCAAAATCAAAACAAATCAAAATAGATGAACATCAATGGAATCTGTATCTTTGTGGTACCAGTGCCGGTGGCACACACTTTGTGGTACCAGTGCTGGTGGCACACATGAGAACCATCCGAATGTGGCCGTAGCCAGTTCCGCATCGACCGGCCTCCGTGCTGTGGGCACGTAACAAACACCATCCGATCATGGCCGTTCGCCAGCCTCATCTGGCACCTGTGTCGGTGGCACATAAAAACACCTTCCGAAGACCCGGCAAGACTAGTCAGTCCACCTGTGCATACCTTCCTTCTTGTGACACTTGTGAAGACCGGTTGAGGCAAGTGAAAATCAAAATCAAAATCAAAATCAAAATCAAAATCAAAATCAAAATAGACAAAATAGATGAACATCAATGGAATTTGTATCTTGTGGTACCAGTGCCTGTGGCACACAAGAAATCCATCAGTGCTGTAGTCAGTGCGGTGGGCACATGACAAACACCATCCGATCGTGGCCGTTCGCCAGCCTCATCTAGCACCTGTGTCGGTGGCACATAAAAACACCATCCGAAGACCCGGCAAGACTAGTCAGGCCATAACCCATGGCCCCTACCTGGGACGTAGTCAGTCCACCTGTGCATACCTTCCTTCTTGTGACACTTGTGAAGACCTGTTGAGGCAAGTGAAAATCAAATCAAAACAAATCAAAATAGATGAACATCAATGGAATTTGTATCTTTGTGGTACCAGTGCCGGTGGCACGTGGCACACAATAAAACCATCCGAACGTGGCCGTAGCCAGTACCGCATCGACTGGCCTCCGTGCTGTGGGCACGTAACAAGCACCATCCGATCGTGGCCGTTTGCCAGCCTCATCTGGCACCTGTGTCGGTGGCACATAAAAACACCATCCGAGCGTGGCCGTCTGCCAGCCTCGTCTGGCACCTGTGTCGGTGGCACATAAAAAACACCATCCGAGCGTGGCCGTTTGCCAGCCTCGTCTGGCACCTGTGTCGGTGGCACATAAAATCACCCACTACACTCTTGGAGTGGTTGGCGTTAGGAAGGGCATCCAGCTGTAGAAACACTGCCAGATCTGACTGGACTGGTGCAGCTTTCGGGCTCCCCAGACCCCAGTTGAACCGTCCAACCCATGCTAGCATGGAAAGCGGACGTTAAATGATGATGATGATGATGATTTATATACATATATATATTTATTTATATACATATATATATATTTATTTATATACATATATATATATTTATTTATATACGTATATATATATATTTATTTATATACATATATATAAGTATGGTAAAATCCAGCAGCAAGTTGTAAAATTTTTTGGTATTATTTATTGAATAAATAATACCATAAAATTTTCCAATTTCCTGTTTTGTTACATATATATAAAACATATTTAATGTATGTGTGTCATTATACTTTAGAGCTACATGAAACAAAATCGTCTCAGAAAGTATCAGCAAGAGCAACTCACAATATCCTACTTAATAGTAATGATATAACTATACAACCACTTTATTGTATAGTAATGATATAACTATACAACCACTTTATTATATAGTAAAGATATAACTATACAAACACTGAACAAAATATTGTCGACAGGGAACCCATAGCTGTCAGCTGAAATACATTATTAATTAATACAATTACTAATACACAATACATTACATTAGCATCAATTGTCCTCTTAACACACCATACAAACAATAGACTGTATAAATTTCTCCTCCTACTTGGCAGTTATTGTTGTTGTACTGCTGCTATTGTTTTGTAATCGGTTAGGTCAGCCACAATTGAGCAGACTTGATTTAGTAACCAGATGAATGACCTGAAGCAACTCATCATGCCATATACAGGATATTGTCATTCAGTTGAAAACTATACTGTTCTGTTCTGATATATGCAATAAAATATGTGGTGCAGTGTTTGTTACATTCTGGGTATGTTGGGCTCTCTCTGCTATTCAGCCCGTTTCCATGTGAGTATGTATGTTTGTTGGTGTTCTTTAGCTCAAAGAAAACTATGGTTGAGTAGACCTATGCTCATTGGCATTCCAGCAATGACCACTGTTACCTGTTTTAGCCCTTTAGCTTCTAAATCAGCCATGTCCATCCCAAATATTCTATCTGTTTTATGTTCAAACTGGACGGATCTTGTCTCTCTTACCTACCCTACAATGTCATTCTAAAAATAAACAGCCAAAACATTGAAATCTCAAATCTATGATATAAGCATTATATTTGACAGAATGCTATAGGGTTACTGCTCCTTTTTGACCCTTGGAGTCAACATGTGGATCAGGTCTAGTCTAGTATGACTTCCTTCTACCAGTCTTTGAGGCCCTGAAAAATGTCAAAGGCATTGCCCTTTCACCTCTAAGTTATGAAGAGAAATTTTCAAAAAGCCTCACATTATCTAATGTCTCCTCTTATTTAATTCAGTAGGGTGTGGTTGAGGGATGTTTGGTTGCTATTTCTAGCAGGTTGAACGACCTCATAATAGCACCCTTGTTATTTCATATGGCAGCCTCACCAGACACCAGTGTGGTTCATCAAGCACCTAACACTGTTGTGTATGAAAGATGCATTGTACATCTTAGGTGCACACAGTTACACTAAATAATAAGGAAGAATTGTTGACATGTCACATTGACATTCTAAGTTCAAATCTTGCTGTAGTCAACTTTGCCTTTTGTCTTTTTTGTGGTAGATAAAATAAAGAACTAGTTAAGCACTGGTATGTTGGGCTCTCTCTGCTATTCAGCCTGTTTCCATGTGTGTATGTATGTTGTTCTTTAGCTCGAAAACAACTATGGCTGAGTAGACCTCTGCTCATAGGCATTCCAGCAATGACCGCTGTTAGCTGTTTTAGCCCTTTAGTATTTAAATCAGCCATGTCCATCCCAAATATTCTATTCCACTTTCTCCCTCCAATCAAAATTGCTGGCTTTGTGCCTAAACTTGAAAACTATAACCTTTCAATTTTGTTTTAGTCATTGGACTGCAGTCATGCTGGGGCACCACTTTGAAGCGTGGTGCCAAACAAATTGGCTGCAGTACTTATTTTTCAGTCTGGTACTTATTCTATCACTCTTTTACTAACCACTAAGTCATAGGGACATAAACAAATGCAGACACAAAGATATCCCCCACACACATATACACATATTTACAGTGGGCTTTCACACAGTCTCCGCCTACCAAATTCACCCACAAGATACTGGTTGGCCAGGTATCATAATAGAATACATTTGCCCAAGGTGCCATGCTGTGGAAATGAACCCATGTGGTTGCAGAGTGAGCTTCTTAACCACACAGCCATGCATGCACTTTCGAAAATCATTGAAGTAAATAACACTAGAATCTTTGTCTTTGACATCCTCTTCCATTTCCTTAATGACTAGCCTATGATGTATGTGATGTTGTGCACTCATGATTGGCTAATCCATTTTCCCCCACTGGATCAAAATTGGTGAGATCAGCAGCTTTGCTAAATCCAAGTTTAAATCTGGGTTGGTCCTCATCAACATTGGAAATGTGTCTTTTACCAAAGCCCCTCCAACATATCAGGTTCTGTTGCTCTATATTTGTGAATCAATAGAACTTTACACTGAACATAAGACATAAAGGAGAGGTACAACAGCTTGGTTACAAGTGGAAAAGCAAAACTGTAAGACATATGTATGTATGTGTATGTATCTATGTGTATGTATCTATGTGTATGTATGTGTGTGTGTGTGTGTGTGTGTGTATATATATATATATATATACACGCACACACACACACATATATATATATATACTAGCAGAGGCATCCAGTATTTCCCAGGAATGAAATTGTTCCTTATATATTGGAAGAAAAAAGCAAAATATGTTGAATATGTTCAATTTATTCTTCAGTTGGGAAATCAATTCTGAATTCATAATACAAAAAAATAACGATAATAAAAAAGGAAAATACAAAATTTACCACTTTTATGAAGGAAATTACCTGGGTTTTTTTTTTCATACCAAAGTGATATCTATCTTCTTAGGTCAAATACACAGATTAATGGATACTGGAGTGCATCATATGATTGGTGAATCTTATTTTCTCTTCCTTGAATAATAATATCTCTCTTCCCATACTCGTTGCCTGTAATAACTGCTGCTACTTCATTTGCAGCAGGGGCATTGTAGTAGCCTCTGTGCTCAGCAATAGGCTTTTTGTCTGTATCAATATCTATCTTGTATTCAATGGGTGGTGCAGATTCCAGTGCATGCTTGAAGCTTCTGATGTAGCTATTATTTGCATGCAACATATCTTGCAGTTCAAAGATTAACTCTTCTTTCAAATTTGGAAGGTTAAATGACTATTGCAAAGCCTGCTCCTTGTAATTTGCCACAAAATATAGCTGTAAAAGCTGAGGATTTTTGCTTTCAGTTGGCAACAAAAATCCAATACTTGACCTTAAACTTTAAAAGTTGGCTTCATGTTCCCTTCTCTTATAATATTGCTACCAAAGGGGGTCATTTGAAAAGCAGAATTATAATTCCTAATGTTTTTCAAGAATTTCATGATCCTTGGTTCTTTTCTCAAAAGCAATGCCTTCAAAGTATCTGGGGGTTGGTGTACCAAACGTCCGTAAAGCAACCGTTCCTCCACCACAACACATAGTAGTGGTTTCTCTTTCCCATTTCTTTCCTTTACAAAAACTGCACTCTTTTGACATTGCTCCAATATCAATAAATTTCTCTGTTGAATAATCATGTTTTGGATCATAGATGGAAGCTGATCTTTTCCAAGTCCCTTTAAAAGGTGCAACTCTTTTGTCAAATGTATTCCTCCCATCTTGATGAAGATGGTTATGTCTTTCCTCTGTGGATTGGAGAAGTCTTGCAGCAACTGTTTGCTCCAGGTTTTTTCTTTGTCTCATCTCTCGCTGACCTACTGTCTCATTGGCAACTTTGACAGCTTGTCTTTGTCTTGCATCCTTTAAACCCTTTTCTCTTTTCTTTTTTTTGACTCTTGACTCCTGCAGATTGCATTTTGTTGATGTAATTTGTTGCCTCTTGTGACTCATTATCCCTACATGCAGCAGCTCTCAAACATAAGGGCACACACACACATTCTCTTTTATATATATAGATACACACACACACACATGTAAAAATCATTGTTCATCGATAAATTTGACAAGACTGTTTTGCTGATGAGTTCCAATAAAGCTGAAACATGTCTGTAGTTGTCATCTTGCCTGGCACCTTGGGCAAGTGTCTTCTGCTATAGCCTCAGGCCAACCAAAGCCTTGTGAGCGGATTTGGTAGACGGAAACTTAAAGAAGCCCGTCATATATGTATATATATATATATACACACACATATATATATGTGTGTGTGTGTATATGTTTGTGTGTCTGTGTTTGTCCACCCAACATTGCTTGACAACCGACGCTGGTGTGTTTATGTCCCTGTAACTTAGCGGTTCGGCAAAAGAGACCGATAGAATAAGTACTAGGCTTACAAAGAATAAGTCCTGTGGTTGATTTGCTCGGCTAAAGGCGGTACTCCAGCATGGCCACAGTCACATGACTAAAAGAAGTAAAAGAGAGTAAAGAGATGTATTTATGTATATTTAAATATATATGTGTGTGTATGTGTGTGTGTAGTTAAATAAGATTTAGGTAAAAACCTTGTAGAATTCTATGCAAAGCTTGTCCACAGTTATCGGTTACTTGATATCATACAGTAGAAATGTTCCTGGATATAAAAGGTCAATCTTCATCACTATATCACTTTATTATCTCTAAATGCTAAATTTTATCATTTTATTCTGCATTCTGTTTTGCACTTTTCTTCCTTATAATATGACCATGAAAATTGTATTTTGTCTGTCACTATATCTCTGGGTTTAGATTTTCTGTAAACTGCTGAAAATGGCACCTCACTTTGAGTATGCATTCTCACACTGAGTAAAATGATGGTAGGGTCTAACAAATGGCATATTTAGACAGTCACCCAAGGTGGTGCATTTTACAAGTTGGACATATGATAATGATTACACTATATCTCACCAATGTACTATGAGTAAAAAAGTGTGGAAACAATCATAGTGATTTCGAATAATGCCTTCCATTTTTATAGACTGACCATGCTGGGGCACTGCCTTGAGTAATTTTAGTAGAACTAATCAACTCCAGTACTTATTCAATTGGTCTCTTTTGCTGAACTGCTAAATTACAGTGATGTAAACACACCGACACTGGTTGCCAAGCAGTGGTAGCAAACAAACACACATACATAAATATACCATGAGCTTGTTTCAGTTTCCATCTACTAAATTCACTCACAAAGCTTTGGTTGGCCTAAGGCTATATTAGAAGAGACTTGGCCAAGGTGCCAAGCAGTGGGATTGAGTGAACCTGGAACCATGTGGCTGGGCTGCAAATTTCTTACCACACAGCCAAGTCTGTGTCTATTTTATATATATATATATATATATATATATATATATAAGCATGTCTATGTGGTAAGAAATCTGCTTCCCAACCACATGGTTCCGGATTCAGTCCCACTGCATGGAACCTTGGACAAGAGTTTTCTACTATAGCCTCAAGCTGACCAAAGGCTTGTGAGTTGATTTGGTAGGCAGAAACCGAAAGAAGCCTCTGTGTGTGTGTGTGCATGTGTATATATATCTGTATGCCTATATTTGTCCCTCACCACCACTTGACAACTGCTGTTGGTATGTTTACATCTCTGTAACTTAGTGTTTGGCAAAAGAGACTGATATAATAAGTACTAGGCTTTAAAAAATAAGTCCAGGGGTTGATTTGTTTGACTAAAAATCCTTCAGGCAATGCCCCAGTATGGCCACAGTTAAATGACTGAAACAAGTAAAAGGTAAAAGATACATATACACACATAGGCACAGGAGTGGCTGTGTGGTAAGTAGCTTGCTTACCAACCACATGGTTCCGGGTTCAGTCCCACTGCGTGGCACCTTGGGCAAGTGTCTCCTGCAATACCCTCGGACCGACCAAAGACTTGTGAGTGGATTTGGTAGACGGAAACTGAAAGAATCCTGTTGTATATGTGTGTGTGTGTGTATATATATATGTTTGTGTGTCTGTGTTTGACCCCCTAACATCACTTGACAACCGATGCTGGTGTGTTTATGCCCCCGTAACTTAGCAGTTCGGCAAAAGAGACTGATAAAATAAGTACTAGGCTTATAAAGAATAAGTCCTGGGGTCGATTTGCTCGACTAAAGGCGGTGCTCCAGCATGGCCACAGTCAAATGACTGAAACAAGTAAAAAGAGTACACACACACACCATCATCATCATCATCATCATTTAACATCTATTTTCCATACTGGTTTGGGTTGCATGGAACAACAGGAACTATCAAGGTCAAGGCTGCACCAGTTTCCATAATTGGTTTTGGCTAGATTTCTACAGCTGGATACCCTTCCTAACCATCACCAGTGCCTTTTAAGTGGCACTAGTACCAGTGTATTTCATGTGTCACAAGCGCTCACACCAATGCCGCATGTGACACTTTGGTTTTAGGATCTCAATTCTGTTGTGGTAGGTGGGCCTTTCATCATCACCATCATTTAACATCTGCTGTCTCTCCCACAGCCTCCTTTATTCTTACTATTCATTTTTTTCTCACTACACTACTTCCACTGCAAGTAAACATATGAGTCCTTTCTGATGAATGTCTCCACCTGAAACTTTAGACTTAACTTTCTTCCTTATGGTAGAATTATTCATTTCTTTTTTTGAAATTCTTGTATTTATTATTTGCCGATATGGACTGTCTCTGGTTTCCTTGGATTCTTTTGTTTAGCTTTAAAGTATTGCAGACATTGATTTCTACAATGGCAGCAACAGACTTATTCATAATGCCTGGTTTTATTGAAAATTCTCTCTCTCTCTCTCCCTCCCCCCCTCTCTCTCTCTCTCACACACACACACACACACACACACACACACAGTTATTGTAGTGTGATAAAAGCTTATGTCAAGCATTTCATTGTAAAAATGCATTGTGTTTCTCTGTAATTATATGAAACCACACAGTTATTCAGTTATTCAGACTGAGTTATAAAATAATGTCACTCAAATAAAGGATGAGAGAGGGATAATAAATAATAGAATATGAAGTGCATCACAATTGTAATATGTATGATAAGTGTAGGTGTGGCTGTGTGATAAGAAGTTTCCTTCCTAACCACTTGGTTCTGGGTTCAATCTCACTGCATGGCATTTCTGAAAGCCTCTTATACCATAGTCCTAGGCCAACCAAAGCCTTGCAAGTAGATTTGGTTGGCTGAAACTGAAAGAAGCTGGTCGTTTCCATTTCCACCTCAAGGCCACTCTCTTCTGCTGCTCTAGTGACCCAAATATCTGGCAGACAATCACCAAAGGCCACCTAGAGTGGCAGCATCTCATTGTGAAGGGAATGGACCAGATGGAAAATAACAGACTTCAAGAGGCAGAGATCAGATGTCAAAGACACAAAATACATACATACATACATACATGCATACAAACAAACAAACATACATACATACATACATAACATACATACATACATACATACATACATACATACATACATACATACATACATACATACAAACACACACACACACAACACACACACACACAAACATACATACATACATACATACATACATACATACATACATACATACAAACAAACAAACAAACAAACATACATACATACACACAAACAAACATACATACATACATACATACATACATACAAACAATCAATCAATCAATCAATCAATCAATCAATCAATCAGTCTATCTACCTTAAATTAACAGCCACAAATCTTGCAAATAGGGTTTTCTGGTTGAAATTATAATATATTCTACCATTTATCAAACTGAAAGCAACCCGTTTGTCAGTTGATCATTTGAGTAGATAATATTTAAACAAGAGAAATCAAAAGAAAAAAACAAAAACACAAGAGAGATAACCTACATTACAAAAATTTGATGTCAAGCAGATATAAACCAGATGTTAATGGTTTACTCAGTATCCAGTGTACTTTTAAATTCTGATTGGATATATTTTTTGAAATGTGGTCATAAAGAATAAAATGACATTCCTCGAATTTCTGTATTTGTTGAAGGCTCTCAAGTGTTTTGACAAATACAGTTTTTCAGCATTTTAACAGATACGTTTTTTTTGTTTTTTTTAATATTTTCTAGACCTGCTAATACAGGGTCTGAATTTAGCAAGGATTCTCCATTTGATATGAAATTGGTCCTTTTAAGTTTCCAGACTAAAGCTGAAAGGGTTGAATACCTCTTATCATGGTACTTAAAGTTCAAAAGATGGTTGTTATATCTAGATTAAAATTTTTCTTCTGATGCTCCGAGAGTTTGCTGAAACCTGTGCTTCATAAACAATGTGGAAGATATATCGCACTCCTGTCCTAGAGGACATTTAGATTTGTTTCTGAAAGTGCATCTGAGAGAGAGAGAGAGAGAGAGAGAGAGAGAGATATGGCTGTATGAATAATAAGTTTGCTTCACAATCACATGGTTTCAAGTTCAGTCCCATTGTGCAGCATCTTGGGTAAGATCAGCCAGTGCCTTGTGAATGAATCTAAGAGATAGGAACAGTAGGAAGCCTGCTGTATAATGTACACACTCACACACATACACACACACACACACACACACGTGTGTATCCGTGCATGTGTTTGTATGAACATGTTTGAATGTTGACAACCTTTAGCTCTGGTTGCTGGAAGCAGTAAATTATATTTGCATTCCTTGTGTGACAGTATGACTGGTCATGCTGTGCATTAAAAGATTTGTAAAATAATAAATCTCTCACTTGAAGACAGAGGTAAGGGTTGGTGGTAGGAACAACATAAATCTGTAGAGTCAAATACATCTGTGTGTAATTCATGCTAACATGGACATGGTGTTAAATGAATAATTGAATACATACACACTTGATCTTGCATGTGTGTGTGTATAAGCGGATGTTAAACACTGATGATGATGATGATGATGATATATCATCATCATCATCATCGTTTAACGTCCACTTTCCATGCTGGCATGGGTTGGACGATTTGACTGAGGTCTGGCAAACCAGATGGCTGTGCTAGGCTCCAATCATAATCTGGCAGAGTTTCTACAGCTGGATGCCCTTCCTAATGCCAACCACTCTGAGAGTGTAGTGGGTGCTTTTACGTGCCACCGGCACAAGGGCCAGTCAGGTGGTACTGGCAACGGCCATGCTCAAATGGTGCTTCTTATGTGCCACCTGCACAGGAGCCAGTCCAGCGGCACTGGCAACGACCTTGCTTGAATTTTTTTTCATGTGCCACCAGCACAAGTGCCAGTAAGGCGACGGAGTAAACGATCATGCTCGAATATATATATATATATGGTGATAGGAGGGGCATCTCTCTGTAAAAAATCTGCCTCAACAAATTCTGTCTGATCCATGAAAGCATGGAGAAGTGGATAGTAAAAAGGATAATAATACACACACATACACACACGCTAATTTTGTGTTAGAGATTCAAGATGAAATTGGTTTCCTTGTCTGATTGTTGAATCAAATAGTTGACTTTATGGTGTATTTGATTATTAAAAATATATAACTTTATTTATTCATTTTTCTTTTATAGAAACTCATTATGGCAAGTGGAGAATCTAGCCAGTCTTCCCGAGTACCCCCACCAAGACCTACCCCGCCAGCTAAACTACTATATAAGAGGTTTCAGAAGCTCTTTAAAACATCACTGCAACTTGCCAATGAAGGAATTGTATTTGATGAGATTGGAAAAGCTAATGATGCTATTAATATGTACACAATGTGCCTTGAGCACATCAAGTTCAGTCTCGACGTTGAACTTGACGATCAATACCTATCAACGGATGAACAAACATCTTACCGAGACATGCTTCACAAATTGACCAAGACAAAGATGCAAGTTGAATCACGCCTTGATATGCTGAACGTTGTGAATAATACTACAACCGACAGTAATTCAAATGTAATGAGTCCACCTTCCTATGAAGAGGTCATGTCCGGATCTTTTGTTGGTGCTCAAGATGGAGCAACTGCTTCTAGAAACACTCACTGTGCCAACCGCCGTGTCTCACAGAATGCCACGCGGATATTTTTCATAGCAGAAGGAGTACAGCTGCTCTATATAACTCCGGAAGGTTATGTCACAGCTCCTTCCTATCCTACTGCCCTCAACATATTTCGCATGGATGAAGAAGACACCAGTGAAACTGCCAATACCACACCACCCGCTTTCTTACAGGTCGGAGAATGGCTCTACCCACTCTTACCTGGAATTTCCCCGGTCTTACATGCTTCATATGGAGCGTATATATTCCCAGACATGCTTGCACCAAGAGATGGTGAGTATCAGTAGTTATTTTTATTTTAATTCATTTTTCTTTTCACTCATCATTTTGCTCAGCAAACTTATTCCTACCACCATTCTTTGATATCTTGTTCATTTCTAACATCATTAGTATTGCTGTTACTATTGTCCAATGTATGCTAGCATGGAACGTGGACATTAAATAATGATAATGGTGGTTGTCACAAATAGCATTTATTCATCATCATTTTAATATCCACTTTTCCATGGATCAGATGAAACTGGATGTTCTTAACTGTCTATTTCCCACCTAATCCTTTAAACAATAAACAGCTCAATGACCAAACATTTTTTCACAGCAATTGTAACCGAAGACACCACAATGCACACACACACACACATACGCACACACAAAGGGCTTCCTACAGTTTCCACCTGTCAGTTCCACTTACAAGGCATTGATCAGCCCAAAGTCATAGTAGAAGACACCTGTCCACAGTACCATGCAGTAGGAAAAAGTCAAAACAATGCTGTAAAGCAAACCTGTAGCCACACACAGCCATGTTACTGTCCTCAATATTAACATTAATCTCATCACTATTATCCATTTTTAACCTTTCAGTTTCTAGTTTCCTGTCAAAATATCATTTCTGCTGTTGTAGTAGTTCTGTTAATGATATTACTCTCTGCTCTCTCTAACAACACTCTGGCTATTCTACTAACCAAGACCAAAAACATTACAAAGAGCATCAGCCTACCTACATCATCATCAACATTTAATGTCTGTTTTCTATGCTGGCAAGGGTTGGACAGCATAGCAGGAACTGGCAAGGCCTGGGGCTACACTAGGTTCCATGGTCTGTTTTGGCTTGGCTTCTATGGCTGGATGCCCTTCCTAATGCCAACCACTCCACAGTGTGTACTAGGTGCATTTTACATGACACCATCACTAGTGCTTTTTATGCGGCACCAGCACCAGTGCTTTTTACATGGCACCAGCACCCACACCAATGCTTTTTATGTGGTACGTTGGTTTTAGGATCTCAGTTCTGTTGTGGTGGGCAGTACAGATTCCACATTATTATCATCATTTCCCATTATCTTTATCAACTTCTCCAGCACTATCGACTTTTCTTCATCCTTTATTTTCACTGACATGACCACCACACACCATGTCCTCACATCCTCATCATTATCATTTGTTACCATCTCTATCACATACAACCCCACATTCTTCATTGTCTTTATCATTACCTCTACCATCATCACCATCATTGCTTGCTATACCCTTTTATTGTTACTGCCACCAACACCACTATCATCAACATAACCTCTGTTTTTCTACATTTGCATGACTCAACCATAGGATCCCTGCCAGAACAGATAATGGGGCCTGGTGCAGCCCCTGGCCTTACCAGCTCCAGTGAAACCATCCAACCCATGCTAGCATGGAAAACAGACATTAAATGATGATGATGATTTTCTATGCTTGCATGGATCAGACAGAGTTCATTGAAGCAGATTTTCTAAGGCTGGATGCCCTTCCTGTTGTGAGCACTCACTCATTTCCAAGTTAGGTTAAGGTAATATTTCCCCACGGCCTGAAATTGTTTTTCATGGAAGACTGAAAATAAACAAACTTCATTTGTATGACAGTGCTGCTCATTCACAGCCATCACATAATGTCAAGACAAGGAAACACATGCACACACATGCACATGTATGTTGGGCTTCTTTCAGTTTCTCCCTACCAAATCCTTCACAAGGCTTTAGTTGGCCTTGAACTATAGTAGTCCTTTCATACATGCATATATGCAGTGTTAAATATAAATAAAAATCTACCAACATATTGAACTACACATCTCATTTTTATTAGGCAAACATGCTAATGGTGTCTTAATATTTTTCTCTGTTATGTTAAGTGATGAGATCAGCTGTTTTTCCATATTTATATTTCTTGATTAAGTTATTATTAGCAGAGTAAACATTGGCCATTGATCTTATAATCTGTTTTTAGATCTACCTCCAATGTTTTGGTTGTTACATGGGAAAATAAGATGTGTGTGTGTGGCTGCATTTTATGTATGTGTGAGATTGAATATGTGTCAATGTATTGTGTAAAAATGCCTGTGTGTATGTGTATGTGTGTGTGTATGCATGATGGAGTGAATATGATGTGGATGTGTGTATTGTATGTGTTTATATATGTGAGAGAGTGTATATGTGTATGATTGCCTATATATTGTGTGTATGTATGTGTGAGAGAATGAATATTTTATGTGTAGGTGTGTGTGCATGCATACCTTTATATATCATCATCATTTTACCTCTACTTTTCCATGCCTGGGTCAGACAAGGGTATGTCAGGGGGTGCAGAAGTGTCTATAGCCAGATACCCTTCTTGTCACCAACTTGTTTCCAAGTGGGGTAATAATGTTCAAGTCTGTCAAACAACAGATGACCTTTGCATATTTATATAGAGAACTGGAAACAAATGACAAGAGATGGTTAAACTTTTAGTTTACGAAGATTGCACAACATGCCAAGGCATGTCAAGAAGATATGCTTTTGTGGTGGATGCAAACAAATGGTACTGTTAGCAAAGCCATTGTTTACAGTCAGTGTGTGTATATACCTGTGGATGTGGGAAATAGGAACTCACATACATACATGTACGCAGGCATACACACACACATGTATACACACACTGCTAATTTCTTTCAGTTTCTGTCTAACAAATCTATTCACATCTAATAAGCGAAGGGGCCAGTATGTGAAGGAAAAGAAGAAATAAAGAATTACATGCACGACAACAGAAATTGTAAAAAAACTTTTCTTACTCTCTTCCCTTTTTTTTCTCCCTCTTGTCCATGTATCCATAAAAACTCAATATGACTGAACTTTCAATAATGTACTTTTGTTATATCCTTCGCTGAACATTTACTTTAATATTACCTATCCCTGTGAAACTCATTAAATTCTATGTGAACATTTGATCATTTGATTGTTTAAACATATCTATCTAATTCCTACTTAATAATTTTAAATCCTGTTAAAATCCTCTTGTTTTATATATATTTATACCATTGATAGACAAAAAATTGTTGAAACAAGTTTGGTATGTATGTGAATAAATCTATTTACAAACAACTACACGTTTTTCAAATTGAGGTACATTTTCAAGACCCCAAACATTCTCTTATATTTTTTCCTGTGTCGGAATACAACTCTTCTTTCCATATATATATATGAATTAGAAAAAAATCCCACCTTTTATCAATTCAATAATGAAAAATTGAATTATACCATTTAGAAAGATTACATATTATAGAAAGATTAAATATAAGATAAAACATATAATGATGATTAAGTAATGTGCAAAATAAATAAAACGTATATATTTGGTAGAATAATGATACGTGTTTCATGGCTATATTTAAGAAATGCTAATAGTAAAAATAATAGTAGTAGTAGTAAAATCACTTCAATATAAATATAGCCACTCTTCAGGTTAAAGATAACAACAATAATAAAATAATTAATTAGATAAATTAACAAATATATGTAAATAATCTTGTAAAACACGAAATATCTTAACAAATATATACTTGTTTAAAAATAAGATACAATTAAAAACAAATATATATATATATATATATATATATATAAGATACAAAATATACATTAAGTGAAAACTTAATACTACAATTTAAACTATATACATTAAATCAAATTATCAATTAATTAATTTATTTATTTAATAAACATCCAAATAAAGTCTCATACCCATTAAGCAATTTATCATAAAAACCTTAATGTTAAGTAATATACACAATGCTAGTACAAGCCATATATATACATATATATATATATATGCTGAAACTAGCACAATACTGTTGGAAGGCAGGTTTAGAGAGGGCACAGGTCAAAACTACGTGTCCTTCCCCTCCATCGGTCAGTTGAAGCTTAAACAGTGTCACGTGACTGCTAGCTGGTGCTGGCTGCTGGAGCCTACTGGCAAGTATCTACAAGGGAATTTGGCAGGATGGTCATTTGCCTTCTGACATTTGTTGACGCTGCATTGAAGAAACCAAAGAACAAAAGAAAAAAAGGAGAAAGAAGAAATGCCCTCAACACCAGAGCTGAAGACACCTCTGAAAGGGGAGCCCGCAACATCAAAAGCAGTAGAGGAGAAGGGGCTAAAACCGGATATGGTTCCTCCTGATGATGTCTTTAGCCACTGGATCCTATAAAGGAGCTGTTGAGGTAGCAAACCTGAAACGTGGTTGGAATTCCCCCCCCCCATATATGGCACGTAAAAGCACCCACTACACTCACGGAGTGGTTGGCGTTAGGAAGGGCATCCAGCCATCGAAACATTGCCAGATCAGACTGGGCCTGGTGCAGCCTTCTGGCTTCCCAGACCCCAGTTGAACCGTCCAACCCATGCTAGCATGGAAAGCGAACGCTAAACGACGACGACGACGACGCTGCTGTGAGTGTGTATTGAGCATATTCATGATTTTCAAGAAAATAAACAGCATCTAATCATATTGTTTATAATATATATATGTGCATATAAAGTTGCAAGCTGGCAGAATTGCTACTGCACCAAGCAAAATGCTTAGAGGCATTTTGTTAGTCTTTATGTTTTGAGTTCGAAATCTACCAGGGTTGACTGTGACTTTCATCCTTTTGGGATCAATAAAACAAGTACCAGTTGAGTACTGGGGTCAATGTAATTGACTTACTCCCTCCCTTGAACTTGCTGGCCTTGTGCCAAAACTTGAAACTAATTTATATATGCATATGTGTGTTTCTGTGTGTGTGTGTGTTTAATGCCAGGTGTTACTTCTGTAACATGGTTTCAATTTCATATCCATGAATTTAGATTTGGTGATCTTCAGTGGACTTTTTTGGTAGCTGGTGATGTAGAAGACAAGATTGTGGCATGTCATGTGGTGCATTATATCACCACTGCTGTGTTGCCTTGGAATAAGATTATTGCAGTATTATCACAGAATATATTTGGCTTTGTACTCTGCTTTTGACCTCCCTCTCTGTTTTCTAGGCTGTTCAGTTGGTCTTATATTACCAAAATCATTGTCTCCGGAGGAAAAAAAGGAATTTGAAGACTTACTTTCAACCCTCACACACCTTGAACGACAGCCCCGTGCTGAAAGACCTCGAGTTTTGGACCTTGGGGAAAAGAGTATTAGTCAGGAAGAGGAAGAAAAGACCAGTACTAAAGTCGCCAAGGGTATAGAAAAAGGTTTGGGATGTTTATTTATTTGTTGTCTTTTCTCTTCTTTTCACTGCAGTGTTCTTACCATACATGTTATATTTGTTAGGCAATTATTAGAAACTTCCTTTGTAACTCACTCTTAACCTCTCACTGTGATCGTTGATAGAACCTTATTAAAAGTTTAACTAAATGTTTCATGTGAGCTGTCTGAACTGTAAATAGTAAATGGCTAAACGTAGACTCAGGGATTGTTAGTATTATTAGTGAAGGTCCATCAGGATTTCATTCCCAGTTCTTGTTTGATTATCTTAGTTCTTATGAGACATTATAAGGCTGTGCTGGTAGAAGTATTTGTGAAAGCTGCTGTATGCTGATTACATAGCTCTTGATGTTGAAATTGATCAAGGAATTTATAAAGAATCTTTGAAATTAATGACAAAAATTTTTACTGAAGGGCTTGAAAGTAAAATGGGCCTGGTTTCCCGGTTTCCATGGTGTACGTGTTCCCCAGCTGGATGGGATGCCAGTCCATCGCAGTGTTACTCATTTTGGAGCAACGTGAAACGAAGTGTTTTGCTTAAGAACACAATGCATCGCCCAGTCCAGGAATCAAAACCACAATCTTACGATCATAATGCTGACACCCTAACCACTAAGCCACATGCCTCAACAAAAATTTTAAAAAATTTGTGGAGGCTCAATGGCCCAGTGGTTAGGGCAGCAGACTCGCAGTTGGAGGATTGCAGTTTCAATTCCCAGACCGGGCGTTGTGTGTGTTTATTGAGTGAAAACACCTAAAAGCTCCACGAGGCTCCAGCAGGGGTGGGGGTGACCCCTGTTGTACTCTTTCACCACAACTTTCTCTTACTCTCTCTTCCCATTTCTTGAGTAATGCTGCAATGGACTGGCATCCCATCCAGCTGGGGGGAACACATACGCTACAGAAACCAGGAAACCGGGCCCATGAGCCTGGTTAGGCTTGAAAAGGGCAACATTTTTGAAAGTAAAGTATAACCCTCATTAAAGTGGTAATTAAAACTAATAGCTGAAATCACTAAAACTGTAACAGTATCTTGGATATGGTTCCTTTGATGTGCATGAAAGGTATGCTATCATGAACAATACTGTTGTCATTAGAATGAATTAATGCATTAAGTATACACTGATAGCACATTTTTGGACTTTTTTACACATAGCTCCAATAATTGTTGTTGTTGTAGTTGCTTCTGCAACTTCTGTTGCTGTTCTTGTTGCTTTTGCAACTGTATTATAGAAGCTAATGGGTTTTCCATGATTTAACAAGTTGTATCACAAACAAATTGTTAAATAAGCTACGTGAGCTTTGAAACTCTAATCGCCAGATGTTGTGTCCTCCGTCTACAGATGTCGTGGTACTGCTACGATATTGTGACGGATAGTTTAGAGACACTGTACCAGTGTAGCAATAGTAAACAAGGTAATGATGCAGCCATAATAACAACATAATGATCCAACAATCTCGTCACAAACCAACAATCAGTATTTCAAACAAACTAACCAACTGACACCTTCCAACTTCACTGTGAACTCAACTCGAGCTAACACAAATTTTACTCCGACTGCTATTATTTATAATTGCTTGGTCCAGTCTATTTCTCGCTAGAGGGTGTCGTGACTCTCATCACAACAGTTATCATCAACAGTGTTTTCTTTACTGTATTATTTCAGTTGCTGAACTCATTGCCTGGGGTCTTGGTAAAGGAGCAGAACATGGTACAGCGCTTCTTAAGAAAGGGTCTGAACAAATTATTTCTCACATAAGTCCAGCTCAGCGCAAAGCTGTTGATCCAACTGCTCAAAAAAGTGCTGAATATTTAAGATATGCAACGCATTCTGCTGTGAGAGTGAGTGGCTATGCCTGTAAGTAATTGTTTGTTTTTTGGTCTTCCTCCTTTTTCAATTTTCTCATCCTACTCTTGTTTACCCTATATTTCATACTTCACATTTTACCATAACAAGTTTTTATGTTTATTGTGTAAGTTAAACAGAACTGTTATATTGAAGTATGGGATCATATTTTGGGGAGAGGTCACTCCAGATATGACATACTTTTGCCTGTTCTGTTGTGAATAACGAAAACATCTGGTATGCTGGTTGCTCTTGTTTAAGTGGAAATCATTGTAAACTTATCAGAAATATAAATTTCTAAATGTCTCAAAGAGACATGAGTGGTGGTGGAGCGATAGAGTGGTTGTATACTGTCAACTTAAGGAAGCGGTCGATGCTTCCTAGGACTAAACAGCGGTGGTGTAATTCCCATATGGGACTGTCATGTTAAGTTGACAGTATACAACCACTCTATTGTAAACTTAGTAATCCTGTATTTATTGTTGCTATATAAGCAGTTTGGTCTCCAATTTAACCAACAAAGTTGCTTGATGAGGGAGATTTTGCTGTTGTCTTCAACTGGTCAAACAACATTATAGACAAGTTAATGAAGGAGTCTCTGTGTAGTTGTTTGACCTATTAGAAATAGCAGCTAAATCTCCAAAAATTACATTTAGTTGACTTAAAAATAGAGATATACTGAAAAATGTAGTCGGCATATTTTTTAGTTAGTTAGTTTTATTAGGGTTGATCTGGGCACTAAATAGAAGCAATTTATTGGTTTATGAAAAAAATGATCTTTGTTTCCAACATAGAAGTTTTTAACATTTTCCAAAATCCCTTAATCTTGTCACAGTATAAGGGTTGCCAATTTAGCATATTTTATGCTAGATCTAGCATTTTTTTTTTTTCAGCATTTAGCAGAAAATCTTTGAATCTAGCATTTAGCAGGGAAAATAGCAGGTTTAAAATTTTATTTAGGATTTTTCTCTGATCATGACATTTCCACAATAGCTATCCTTATTTTTCTTCTTTTTCCTTTTCTACTTTTGTTAATGTATCTTATAGCAAAATTGTAGTACTTAGAGCTATTGCTGAATTTTTCTTTCGCTTTCTTGAAACTTCAAATGAAAGTTTATCAAAAGGAAGTTTATCAAGTTATGAACTTGTCCAGCCCCTACCTCACTGGATTGGATACAGAGTGGTGCTGGTGGGGAGAGGGGGAGAAGATAACTCATGCATTTCAATAGAAATATGGTAGCAAAAGGGTTAACAGCTTCCTCAGTTTTTCAAATACCTTAACCTTAGATTCACACCTGCCCAACTATACCCCAATGATGTAATTCAGCTGATTATTTTCTCAGTTAATTAAAATGTTGTTAAATATTTCATTTAGTGAGCAAACTTGGTGATGCCACAATGGCTTTTGGTCGTATTCTTGCACCACACTTGAAAGAACAAGGGAAAAAGATTTTACCGAAATCTATTAAAAACAGCTCAGAGGCAGCTTCTAATTTTGATGCTGCTATTGAAATTGCTTCAAGTGGTATAAAAGGTATGTGTTCAAATTTTGACATGTTTCTCTTTCATAAACGTAACACATTTATGGTTTTATCTTTTACTTGTTTCAGTCATTTGACTGTGGCCATGCTGGGACACCACCTTGAAGGGTTTTAACTGAACAAATCAACCTCAGGACTTATTTTTCTTTTTAAGCTTGGTACTCATTCTATCGGTCTCTTTTTGCTGATCTGCTAAGTTACGGGAATGTAAACATACCAGCACTGGTCGTCAAGTGGTGGAGTGGGGGAGGGCACAGACATAAAAACACACACACACACAGATGTGTGTATGTATGTGTATATATATATATATATATATATATATATATATACATGACAGGCTTCTTTCAGTTTCCATCTATCAAATCCACTCACAAGACTTTGGTCCACTCAGAGCTATAGTAGGAGACACTTGCACAAGGTGCCACACAGTGGGACTGAACCTGGATCTATGTAGTTGGGAAGCAAGCTTCTTACCAAACAGCCATGCCTGTGTCTTCAACAAATTTTGTTTTTAATATTTAATATGAAACAAAATGTATATTTGATTAATAAATAAATTAGATTACTGATTACATGGTATGAGTTGAAACCTTAGTTTTTATCAAGGTTTATCTTCGTTTTTCTTAATTGGAAACAAGTTCTATTCTTTTCTGTCTCATTTGAGTTGTTAATCAGTTACTCAGTTGAGTCATTAATCAATTATTTTAGCAAAAATACATCCTAATAATTTAAATTTTCTATACTTTAACTCAGCACTGCAAGCAATCTATAATCATTGAAATTTTCACTAGTTCTTCTATAAGGGATCTTGGTCACTTTTGAGGTTTCAGTTGTTTGCCTAACTGAACTTCTTGGCCTTTTCAATTAGCATATAATTGGTTGAGTATTTTATAAATGCATACCTTTTATGTAATTCTCAGGTGCAATCAGCATGTACCATTTTAATTACAGGTACAGTTCATTTGGCAGGTTTCTATATGATTTCTCACTACCCAGGTCAACTTGAGGCTGTAGAAAATAGCATTTGCTCAAGTGTTAAGCAGTGGGATTGAACCTGAGACTTTGTGTTTACAAAGTGAACTTCTTAACCCATTCAGCCATAGTATGCTTGTCAAGTACTCTTATAGGCATATATATATATAGTGATGACAAACCACTTCATGACTCAGGAGTTCAGAGTTTTGTTGTTGAACCTGGGCTCTGGGTGTCATTATTTGCTGCTACATTGTCAGGTTTGCAACAGTTCATCACATAATATGGTCATCACAATCAATGATAATCCTTTTATTTGTTCTGGAATTTCACTCTTCACTAGAATTTTCTTTTCATTGCATTTTTCTAGCATACACATTAACATAATATATAGTGTAAACATTCAAATATCATCACTATCTTTCCAAATCCTACTGCATTTCACATGAAATTTTCGGTCCTCTAAAGTCACCTTCGTGTATAAGTCAACCTATCTTTATTTTGATCTGAAAAATGTGAATGGTACAACTTCCAAGAGTTTCTCTGTCTCTTTCTCTGTACCTTTGTTCTTCTTTTCTCCATCTTTCTTTCTCTCAACCAGTTTACTGTTCTTGACTCCCTTCTCTTCATTATTTCAGGTTTTAGCACTGTCTACGTAGGCTTAGAGGCTGCAGCTAAATTCCTTGCCAGAGGCCTTGCTAATGAGACTGTCCACATTGTAAATCACAAGTAAGTTCAATACTGATTTTACAATATATGTCACAATTTTGTATTCTTATTATTTGACAATGTATAAATATCACAATACCTGTCACTTTTAGGCAAGAGGGTAAATATTATTTTTATAATGGTGTAATCTTATAATGTCTGGGGCACCATCTTCAAGGGTTTAGTGAAATATACTGACTCCAGTATATTTCTGTCAATCTTTTACTGAACTGCTAAGTTATGAGAACCTAGACAAACCAATACTGGTTGTTAAGCAATGGAGAATGGGGATGTGTTTACAGATACACACACATACACTCATATACAATGGGCTTCCACACAGTTTCCGTCTAACAAGTTCACTCGCAAGGCATTGGTCAACCTACTATGGTAGAAGACACTTGCCCAAGGTTCTGTGCAGTTGGATTGAATCCAATATCGTGTGGTTACAAAACAAACCTCTTAACTACACACCAATGTCTGTGCCTATCAGTATTCATTTTTGCTAGCTTCAGTCATTGGACTGTGGCCATGATGGGGTTATTACCTTCAATGGTTCTATTGACCCCAGTATTTATTTCCCATCTGCTACATATTCTTTTTTTTTCTTTTATTCTTTTACTTGTTTCAGTCATTTGACTGTGGCCTTGCTGGAGCACCGCCTTTAGTCGAGCAAATCGACCCCAGGACTTATTCTTTTTGTAAGCCTAGTACTTATTCTATCGGTCTCTCTTTTGCCGAACCACCAAGTTACGGGGGCGTAAACACACCCACATCGGTTGTCAAGCGATGTTAGGGGGACAAACACAGACACGCAAACACACACATATATACATATACACGACAGGCTTCTTTCAATTTCCATCTACCAAATCCACTCACAAGGCTTTGGTCAGCCCGAGGCTATAGTAGAAGACACTTGCCCAAGGTGTCACACAGTGGGACTGAACCTGGAACCATGTGGCTGGTAAGCAAGCTACTTACCACACAGCCACTCCTGTGCCTATATTAATAATTTCTATGTATTGAGCTGCAAAATTACAAATCTGACTTGAAGGGATGCAGCTCAACTTACTGGTTTTCACCAGTATACATAAACCCAAACACACACACACACTGCATCACCACTACCACCATCATCATTCATTTGTTTTTCCATACTTCTCTGAGTTGAATGGGATTTCTCCCCTCTTTCTGCTTATTATAGTCCTTTGTCATGTCCTTCTTGAGGTTAGGCATCTCAGGAATAAGTTTCATCACTTCTTCCATGTCTTCCTCAATTTTCCTCTTCTGCAGATTCCTTCCACTTGGTTTCTTTGGCATTTCTTTACCCAAAAGTCTCCCTTCATACATGTCACATGTCCAAAACAGCACACTCTTCTTTTGCATTCTATTACTGATTCTCTTTATGCTCTGCTTTTCTTTCAGCTTATTTGTACTCAGTCATCCATACACATTAACGTTGCACATCCAGAGGTGCATGCTTGTCTGTTTCTTTCCAGCCTTTCCTCTTTCTCTGCATTCAATGTCCATGTCTTGCTATCCTGCAAAATAACACATTTTGTACTCAGACATCATACAGTCTTCCATTCATTTGGAGTGAGGCTACTTTGTTAGATCACAATGAAAACAGTGAAAGCAGTACATTTTTATATATCGTAATTGGGCCTGGACAGCAGCTTGGCAACAATATCTCCTGAATATAAATAGAAAAATCAAGTCAATTTTACATGATTTTGTAGATATGAAGAGTATTGCACATCTTGATAAGATTATTAGAAATAAGGAAGCATGGCACATGTTGTGTAGAGAGTCCTTCAGTTTGAAAGTTGTTCCTGTAAAACAAAGGGAGGGATTGTGTGCTATTTTTCTATCTAAAAATTACATGCATTGGTATATTATCTATTACCTGATTGTCTGATTGCTGTTGGAGTTCTCAGTGATGATCCTAATTAATTAAAGAAGGGGAAATTTAGCTGTGGCTTTTGCTAATAGTTTAATAGGGTTACGTCAGTGATATAAAACTGTATAGAGTTAGTGTTAAGTGCCTGAAAGTTACTGATATTGCTGATATAAGTTCAATTGTGCATACTTATGATATGTAGCTAGTTGGTCAAATGACCAGGTATGATTGGTAGTTCTAGAGTTATCACATCTCTTAACTGAAGATGTGTTGCTTATATTAACATGTAGTGGTTATGTGTATATGAAATAGCATTACAATTTGGGTGTATTGTACTCTCTCCACTGCACTATCTGAATGTATGTAGATTTGGGTGGTAGCCATGAGGAGGTTGGCAAGGTCAGCTGGGCTCAAAAGAGATAGTTGTTACTCATGTTATTGGTGCTGTGCATGCCAGCACAGTGATTTGGGACATACATTATACCATTCCACCTGACCTGTGAAATGAAGGAAAATATTTCATCTGTCTATACTCAATCTCCTCCCTCTACCACAACCTGTCTCTCACTACAGATGATTGTAGTGGATCTTTGTCCATTTGTATTTGCTAATTCTTCATCTGCTGCTTCTCTTGCTTATTCAGTACTCTCTCATCTCTCTACCCACCCCCATTCACTGTTCTGTATGACTTGTGAAATGCAAGAAAGCATTAAATTTGTCCATATTCAATCCCTTCCTTCTACTACCATCTGTATCTTGTTACTCCTCCTCTTCCTGAATCCCAGTGCTCGGATAACTAAGGGTTGAAGCAGATCTTTTGGTACCCATTACACCCTTTCCCCTACCCTTATCTACTGCTTTTCAGTACTCCTTCTCAGATCATACTTTTACTAACATCATCTGCTCTCTCATCAGCTAGCCTCCACCTTCTTTCCTCTCTATTGGCCTGAATTATGCAGATTGCATGAGATCTGATGGAAACTGATTCATCTCACTCTCTTTCTCCTACCAACATACATGTACTGTATGCTATGATTTGCCTTAAGGCATCTCTTTATTGATATCTCTCATTCTCTTCTCTATTGCTTTTCACCATTTACTCTCCTCCAGCTCACTTATTATGGACATCTATCATATTCTTTTAATCATTTATTCTTACTTTGTCTATGACTGTCCTTCATTTGCTCTCGAAGCACCCACTGTAGTTATTGCCAATCATTACACCCTGCTATTACCATCACCCTGCCGTTACTATTCCTTCTCATCACTTCTAACACTGTATATCCTGTTTCTCACTCACCCTGTCTGTCACATGATCACTCTGTCTCCTCCCTTCAAATTCCTCCCCTCCCACTTTGATTCACCTTCTGCACTCACCCTCTACTCTACCTGCTGAATTGATCATGAAATTGTACTGAATGCACCACATACAGTGGGGAGGATCCCTTTTGTTTTCCAGGCTACCCAGCAACTTCACTAATGCTGCTGCTATAATAAAATGTACCTAATATGCTTTGTAATATAATTGGTGAACAAGCAGAGCCCATATATAGGGTTGAGAGGACCATTTAGTCCTGTTTTGCCAAGTGCATGATGAATTCTCTTGTATTGATTTCTTGATAAACTGCCCCTGAAACACTTTGTAAAGTAGTTGGTGGTAGATAAGGCATTCAGATGCAGAAACCATATTAAATAATATGTTGTGCAAGTCATGGCTCACCAATCCTCACACTATTACAACTGTCCCATGGAATGCAGGTGTAAAATGATGAGGATGATGACAATGCACTTTTGGTATACCGTAAATCCTCGAGTATAATCCGCATTTTTTTCCTAAAATTTAAAGGTCAAAATCCCTAGTGCGAACTATATACGAGGTTAAAAATGGAAAATATTTTCTAAGCAATGTCTGAGTCTCTATTTGCTGTCCGGCAATGATTATTCAGACACATTTTGTGATGTCAGGCGCGAAAATACCTTAAGCTAAGCCTGCAATGAAGTCATAAAAGAATAATCCATAACTTGCAGTAAGCAACATTTATTAAACATTATTACTGTTATTTCTTTATTTTCTGCAAACAAAATGCACAAAAAAGCTACATATTTGCATTATGTTATATGTACAATAATAATAAAGGATGTTACCATATACTTTTTTACAAACCAAGGACGTTATATAGACCTCCTTGACTCAAGTTAGAGATGGGGTGCGTATTATACACAAGGTTTAGGTTTTTCAGAGGTACAGCCCCCTAAAAATCCCCTGCGTATTATACTCAAGGGCGAACTATACTTGAGGATTTACGGTAACTATTATTTTGGTGTATACTTTTACATGCTTAAGTTTTTCAAACTTTACAATTTTAAGATCATTTGCTTTGGGAAATTTGAAAAAAAAAGTCTCAGAATATGTTTGTTATAAAGTTATTAACTCGCAGGTATGACAGTGTAGTTAAGAAGTATATAAATTGTTGTTGTGGATCCTCTACCTCCAAAAACAAAAACAATGCATTTGAATGAAATTACTTTGTGATATTTGTTCCACCTGAGTTGCTCAAAAGCTCTTGTCCTAACCAATGACACTATTGTTCTCAAAAAATTACAGAATAAAAATGTCACCTGATTGCTTTGTTAAATATTAAGAGTTTTATCAAAACTAATTGCTCCTTAATTTTATGTTTCTCTTTATTCTTTGACCAGGTATGGAACTGATATGGCAAAAACAACAGAGGACACGTTATATTCAGTTGGCAACGTTGCTATGACAACTAATAATGTAACTAACTTTGGTGCGAAAGCCCTTGCCAAAAGAGTGGTGAAGGATGCTGGTAAAGCTGTCATCATAGAACACAGTGAAAAATCTATGAGCAATCCAGGGTCAGACACTGATAGTGATGCTAAGTCACCATCCCATGAGATAACCAAAAAGTAACCACTTCAGTAGCGCTTGTTTAGAATATTCAATTGTTTTAATAAGTTTTGAAAGAGAGAGAGAGAGTGAGAACTGTATATAACTAAGCACACCCGGACACACTAACACTCTCCCTCTATTTGATTCCTTTTTTCTTTCTGTTTATCTATCTTTCTATTTATTTTACAGGCCTCGTCTATTGACTGACACTAACACACAAATGTGCTTCCATATACAAAGCAGCCACCCTTTAATGCAAACACATGGACACATACATACACACACATTCAATTACTGAGATTTCTGTATGCTTTTGGTTCTTAAATTGTACCAATTACTGGAGCTTCTATATAGCTGTTTGACTTGTTGAAAATAGCAGCCAAATCTCCCACAAATTAGACCCTATTGTCTTTAAAAATATAATAAAAGAAAAGGACACATTAGATAATGTAGTCCTAAACACATCAAGATGACATCATGGTTAGAATGCCTAGAATCATAATTATGCTTGATCGGGGCTTACCCAGGGCTAAAACATCAACTGGTTTCAATGGTTCTTCTGGTGTTTTTAAAGGATCATGTTGTCATTATAATCACACACCTGTTTATATATTGGACATGCATATGTATGTATGTATGTATGTATGTATGTATGTATGTATGTATGTATGTATGTATGTATGCATGTATGCATGTATGTATATGTATGTATGTATGTGTGTGTGTGTATATATGTGTATATATGTGTACCCTTGCTAGCATGGAAAACGGATGTTAAACCATGATGATGATCATCATCATCATCGTTTAACGTCCACTTTCCATGCTAGCATGGGTTGGATGATTTGACTGTATATGTATATTTATGCTCCAACATTGCACTCGTTGTGATGGTGGAAACTAACTAGAGAACAACAAAAAAAAGGTGTTTTCTATGTGTATATTTGGGTGTGTATGTGCATGTATGTATTTATGAATGTATATCTGGGTATGTATAAAGTACCTATCTCTATTTTATTCTTTAAATTTCCACAATAAAGAATTAGCCAGCCTCAGTCTTGGAAGCAATTCTCTTTGTTGGAATTTAGACTATGGGATTGCACCTTAAAAGAAGATGTGTAAGCCAGTTTGTTGGCTGGTTGTATCCTGTTGCATTCTGCCTAACTAATATACAAGGGGGTGCTGCAAAGTTCCTGGCTTTAAGGGTATCACAAAAGGCTTGATTGCTGGCCCAACCTTCCGAGTTCTTTCACAGAGCTTAGAAAATCTGAAGGACCATTGAATCTGAGAAAGGAATATGTTGAATAAAATCATAATTAACTAATCCTCCTGTATTTTCTTTTACCCAAAGCTAGGAACTTTTCAGCACCCCCTTGTATATCGTTAGTTTCACTACAGTATTACATTTAAGTGGTTAGCACTAGGAATCATCATTCTGTACCTTCTTTACCAAACAAATTTATGGTAGGACCAACACGCCACCTATTTTAACACTATCACTATCACCATTTAGCCCTTGGGTACTTTTAGCAGAGTTTATTCCCTACCAAGCATTTAGATAAAACCCTATGTTAATCATGCAGATAAAGTGGCTGGTTATTGACCACACCAGAAGAACTTTCAAAGGTCTAGGCTCTGCTCAACTTCCCTGGCTAATTTCATATGTATGTATGTATATGTATTGGGTTGATATTATTTGAAAATGCTGCTTGGTTTAAAAACCACCTCTTGGTGGACCCTGGGTGCCTTTACTGGAGTTCATTCTGCTATTGTCAACATTCAAACTCTTCCATTGGTTTTTCTTCCCTACCCACCACTATCTCTCCTTGCATAAAATAATCAGTCTAGTTATCAGCCACCTCAATCTCACCAGTCAGGGAAGGTGCCTGAAAAGAATGTGAGTTTGATTTCTTTGCTATAGTTTCTTAAAATAAGTTAATCAATGATATGCAAATATTTCAAATTTTTCAATGTTTAAAAAGAAACAACAGAAAAAAAACCCACTAAAATCTTTATGATTTAATCTTTTTCATTTCTTTGCTTGGTGTTTATTATTATTTTACTTGCATTTATTTATTTATTTTTCTCTGAAGACTTTTCACTTTTATCAATTTGAAATGTCAAACTAAGATCTAAAACAAAAAAAATTGCAAAATTCATAACCAAAGAAAAAACTGTAGAAATTCAAAAGAAGTAAAAAAAATATAAATAAATAACTATTTGGGTATATTTAGTGTGAAAATAGCCCCAATTTTTGGAAAATGGTTAGGAATATAACCTTAAAAAAATCATCAGTTGGTAAGATCTTTTCCTGTAGAATATATTTTTGAAGGAATTGACTAATCAACATTTGAGTATTACAAGAATTCTCAGTTAGAAAGGAAAAGAACTTCTATTTCATTACACTACTTTTATTATTTCTAGATTTCTTATTAAGGAGCTTTTTTTGATTAAGGAGTGGAGGAAAAGGACCCATTTTACAGTCAAGAAACTCTTATGAAACCATATCAACCATTCTTTATTTTGTCTGATCTAGCTTGATCTTGTTTGTCAGGGAGCTGTTATTTGTTATTCTATATACCACATGATATGGATGCATTTATATGTGTGTGTGTGTACTACGGTCCTGTGTAGTTGAATCTGACTTCTGGTGCCTCCGTGGAATATCCACGTCCACATGGCTTTCCTGATACATTATGGAAGTAGTTTATTATTATCCTCTTCTGGAGTTCAATATATTTTCCCAGATGACTACACACACACACACACACACACACACACATGCAGATACACAGGCACAGTATAATTTGCGATACACACACTCACGCACACACCCACTATAATTTGAGAAACTAGATTTTTCACAGAGTGCTTTGCATGCTCTATGCAGAAGTGGTGTTCCTCCTAGTGCTCTATATCAAATTAATTAATGTCATCCAGAAGTCTGATGATTGATGTTCAGTTTTTAAGACTGGATATTATGAAACTTTAAGTGACCAGATGATTTGAGAAGTTTTGGTAATACACAAATAGGTGTGTATGTGTATATATTTGTATATATGTATGTATATGTGTGTGTGTGTGCGTGTACACACATACTGTTTCAATTGTAGTTTGTTATATATTAATATTATTGATTTTTGTTACAAATGAATTTTGAAATTTCCTGAAAATCAAATTTATTTGCATTTGTTGAAAATAATTTTTGTGGGTTGGAAATGGAAAGAGTGGGCTGGTTACTTTTTCATTAATATTATTACTATCATTATTGCTAGTGGTGTTATCAGTGTCATCCTAAACTGTGACTTTTATATATAATCTATAATTGAAAGGTGAGTGAAATAATATTGACGATTTGATCCAATGATCAGAACTGATTGTTTGACCTGATAACTTGATCTTGTGATGTGACCTAACCTGATGTGATGATTTTCACATAAGGAATTAGTCTCATGTTGCTTTTAAAATTTCCTAGAGTCAGTTTGTAGTGGAAAATGTTTGATAGAGTGCCAACCTACTATTCAAAAGAATTGTTGAATGTTTGTATTCTATCACTTCAATTCTGTTGTTTTGTGTCCTTGGTAAAGACATTCAACAATAAATAGGACTGTTCTACTTTATTGTAAATAGATGGCATTGTGAGGTGTAGTTTATGGCTGTCAGAAAATAAGCAAGACCATTATAAAAGCTATGAGCCTTTTGTTAATTTTCAGTACTAAGTTCAGCTCATCTTCATGTTGCAAAATATGTGAGAGCCTGGTGTTCCAATACATAGGGAAAAAAAGAAAGGCAGAATTTATCTCAACTTGTTGACAGTTTAAAAACTAGTGATAACCACTGGTATACTGTGACACTTTTTGGTAAAATGACAGTGAATAAAAGGAAATATGTGATTATATATTTCCATACATATAAATGTGTGTGTGTGTGTGTGTGTGTGTGTGCATGCATACATGATAGATTTCATGGTTTTTATGATTAGTATTTTAGTTGTTCAATCAACATAACTACCTGTTCATTGAATTACACTGTTAAGTGACTGAGTATTCCACAGACAGTTGTACTCTTAACATAATCCTCACGCAGAATCAGTGTGAGAAAATGTGACTAGGCCGGACCTTTGAATTACTGATACAGTCCATCTGATGAGCTCTACTTCACTGTCACCAACAGGACTTGCTGGACAGTGGGATCAAGCCTGAGATCTCAATGATTGTGAA
>NC_043003.1:30726986-30874486 GCF_006345805.1 Octopus sinensis
AACCTCCTCCCCTTAAAATTCCTGGCTTTGTGCCAAAATTTGAAAGAATTTTTTTTTTTATTTGTGAATGTAGTCGATGGCAAAATTGAAAGAAACTCAGAACAAATGCTTTGCATTATTTGTTCTGGCACTTTTATTTTCTGAGTTAATCCTTTTGCAGTTGATAAAATAAAGTATCAGTGAAGTGCAGGGTTTATTGAAAACCGACTAATCTTCTTTTCCCCAAGTTAGATTAAAACTATATATCCAAGTTAGATTAAAACTATATTATTATTATTATTATTTTTATTAAGGCGGCAAACTGGCAGAATTGTTAGCACACTGGGTGAAATACTTAGCGGTATTTCGTCTGTCTTTATGTTGCTCAAGTTCCACCGAGGTTGACTTTGCCTTTCATCCTTTCAAGGTCGATAAATTAAGTACCAGTTGTGTTCTGAGGTCAATCAAATCGACTGTCTCCCCTCCCCCCCCCAAAAAAAATTCAGGCTTTGTGCCTATAGCAGGAAGGATTATTTATTATTTTTATTTATCATCATCATCATCATTATGCTAGTACATGCTAATTTAGATAGCAGGTAGTTTATCTTGAGGTTGGGTGACAACAAGTCTCCTCAAATCTCAAGAAAGTTTCTTAAGATTCTTGCAGAATACAGGATGGTACTCTTCTGCAGGTCAACAATGTGAGTTTCAATTCCAATTTCTTTCAATCTTTTAGGTAGCATTTTGGGTGTTGTGCCAAGTGCATCTATTACTACAGGAATATTTGTTGTCAGGGCAAAACGCTTAGCAGTATTTTACCCACCGCTACATTCTGAGTTCAAATTCCACTGAGGTCAACTTTGCCTTTCATCTTTTGGCATTGATTAAATAAGTACCAGTTACACACTGGGGTTGATGTAATCAACTTAATCCCATCTCCCAAGCTGCCTTTGTGACAAAAATTTGAAATCATCATCATCATCATTATTATTATTATTCTGCTGGTGGTGGTAGATTGATGGAATCATTAAAGTATCAGACAAAATGCCTTTCGGTACTTTTTTCGTACTCTTTATGTTTTGAGCTCAAATCTCACCAAAGTTAATTTTGCCTTTCATCATTTTTGGGGCTCAATTAAATAAAGTTACCATTCAAGTACTGGAGTTAGCTCTATCAACTATCACTCTACTCCCTTAAATGCCTATGTTACAAAAAAAAAGTTATTATAATTGTTGTCTTTTACTAAAAGAAGTGGATAGCAGAATTGGTAGAGTAACAGACTAAATGCCTTATTTAGTATTTGTGTCCTTTTATATTTTTGTGTTCAAATCTCACTGAGAATGACTTTATTTTCCATTCTTCAGAGATTGCTTGTGTAGACACCAGTTTAGTACTGGGGTCAGTTTAATAGATTACACCCATCTCTCAAAATTTTTTTCCTCTTACCTATTTAAGAATTCATTATTATCGTTTCTGTAGTTGATGTAGAGGTGGTAAAGGCAGTTAGTTTTTTTGCAGAAATGGAAGATCCCTAAACTAAATGCCTTATACAGTTTAATGTCTTCTTTCTGTATCCTCAATTGAAATCCAGTTTGGGTTGACTTTGCCTTTCAGACTTTAAGAGGGGTCAATAAAATAACTCCCAATAATATACTAGGGTTCATTTCATTCATTCATTCAATCAAGTTGTTCATTCATTCAACTATAATGACTCCCATACGAAAAAAAAAAAAGAAAAAGAAGAAAAAGGTCCTATGTCCAATAAAAATATTTTATTGGAGTAAATATTCTATTCTGTAGAAGTGGAAATTCCTGGCCATCAAGAATCTGTTAGATTTTCAAAACATTGAAAAATTCAGCTTATTTGGTCAATTTTGGACAGTACATCTTTTTTTTTTTTCAGCATTTCTGCATTTGCATTCAGATCTCTTCATGTAGTCTTTTTTTTTTCCTCTCAATTATTTTGTCTCATCAATTTCTTCACTTTGGTTACTTATTAATAAGGGAGTTCAGTGTCAAAGAATCTGCTAGAATTAGCTGCCAAATTTCCCTCAACTGATTCGCACCCTACCCTCTCATCAAAAAAAAAAAAGGTATCATATTGGATTATATGAGCCTAGGTATGAATATGAAGTATCTATCATCAAAAAAAGATAAATAAGAAAAAAAATGTGTTGGAAGGTTATGGCTTGAATGTTTCAATCACAGGTCTGCTTGAACAGAACTGACCTGGAGCTAAAGAGCAACAACAATGGTCAATAAGCTTTGTAATATGTCCTCTCCTCTACCCATACATATTCTTTTCTACTCTAGGCACAAGGCCCAATATTTTTAGGGAAGGAGTCAGTTGATTAAACTGACCCCAGTACACAACTGGTACTTAAGTTATCGACCCCAAAAGGATGAAAGGCAAAGTCGACCATGGCAGAACTTGAACTCAGAGTGTAAAGACAAACGAAATACCACTCAGCATTTCGCTTGGCATGCTAACGTTTCTACTAGCTCACTGCCTCACATATTTATGTAATAATAAGAATTTGCTTGGTTCCTCTTGCTGCTTTATTTATCTCTTTTCATGCCTCAATGAGTCAGGCAGCCATCTTGGTAATCCATATATTCTGCTTTTGAATTATTTCCTAAACTCTGCCTCCTGTCTGGTGGTTTTTGTATATATAAAAAAAAATTATTCAAAGTCTGAGAACAACTTTTTGTTGACTTCTAAATTCTTTTCATTTATCTGGTTGTATATAAGACCCATTTGTTATTGTTTCTGTTGTGAGTTATGGATTGGCTGAACCATTAGAGTATTTGGCAAAACGTTCCAATTCTTTATTAGTGGTATTAGTTCCAGTTCTGAGTTCAAATATCACTGAAGTAAACCTTGCCTTTCATCCTTTCAGGTTGGTAAAATAAAGTACCAGTCAAGTACTGAGGTCTGTGGCATTGACAAACTTCCTCCCTTCAACATTGCTTACCTTATGTCTAAATCACAAACAATGGCAGCAAGCTTGAAGAGTTGTTAGAGCTTCAGGAAAAAGGCTTTCTGGTATTTGTTCCAACCCTTTACATTCTGGGTTCAGATCATACCAAGGTCAACTTTGTCTTTCATCTCTCCGTACCAGTCAAGTATTGGTACCAGTAGTATCAACTAATCCTCTACCCTCAAAATTTCAGGCCTTGTGCCTATAGTAGAAAGGATTATTGTTATTATTATTATTAGGGTTGCGAGCTGGCAGAAGCATTAGAATGCCGGACAAAATGCCTAGCGGCATTTCGTCTGTCTTTATGTTCTGAGTTCAGATTCTGTCAAAGTTGACTTTGCCTTTCATCCCTTCAGAGTCAGTAAAATAAGTACCAGTTGAGCACTGGGGTCAGTGTAATTGACTAACCCCTTTCCCCAATATTTCAGGCCTTGTGCCTATAGTAGAAAGGATTATTATTATTATTATTGATAAGACAGCAAGCTGGCAGAACAATTAGCATGTGGGACAAAATGCTTAGCAGCAGTTTGTCTGTCTTTATGTTCTGAATTTGAATTTCGCCAACGTCAGCTTTGCCTGTCATCATTTTGGGGTCAATAAAATAAGTACCAGCTGGGTACTAGGGTTGATGTAACTGACTGTCTCTCTACTATAGGCTTTGTGCCTATAGTAGAACGAATTATTATTATTGTTATTATTGATAAGGCAGTGAACTGGCAGAATTGATAGCACGCCAGGTGAAATACTTAGCGGTAATTCACCTGTCACTATGTTCTGAGTTCAAATTCCACTGATGTCAACTTTGCCTTTCATCATTTTGGGGTCGATAAGTTAAGTACCAGTGAAACACTGGGGTTGTTGTGATTGACTAGTCTCCTCCCTGCAAATAGCTGCCCTTGTGGCAAAATTTGAAACCATTATTATTGATCTTGTTGAAGGTGGCGAGCTGGCAGAAATGTTAGCACGCTGGGCAAAATGCTGAGCAGTATTTCGTCTGCCGTTACGTTCTGAGTTCAAATTCCGCTGAGGTCAACTTTGCCTTTCATCCTTTCAGGGGTTGATTAAATAAGTACCAGTTACACAGGGGTCGATATAATCGACTTAATCCGTTTGTCTGTCCTTGTTTGTCCTCTCTGTGTTTAGCCCCTTATGGGTAGTAAAGAAAAAGGGGTTTTATATCTGTCGCTAAGTTCTGAGTTCAAATTCTGCCGAGGTCAACTTTTCCTTTCATCCTTTTGGGGTCAATAAATTAAGTTCCAGTTGAGTCCTGGGGTGATGTCATCGACAATCCCCTCCACTCCAAGTTCAGGCCTTGTGCCTATAGTAGAAATGATTATTATTGATGTTGTTGTTATTTGCAGGGCAGTGGATTCACAGAATCATTAGAGTGTTGGACCAATAAACTTGTGAATTTTAGTTACAGACTTTTACATTCTAACTTCCAATCTCACTGATGTCCTCTGAAGGTTGATAAAATAAGTACGAGTTAAGTACTGGTACTGATTTGATCGTCTTTCAACTAACTCTGCACACTCACAACTTTGTGGCCTTGTGCCTATGCTAGAAATCATCGTTGTCATTACTATTATATGCATTCTCATTTGTATGGTAGGACACAGCAGATGATTGCATTTCAGGACAAATTGATACTAATATTCGTGTGTACCTATATGCCAATACATTTTGTACTGATATAACCTGATCTTTTTTACCTTAGATTTTTACTCTTCGGAATAATGCTAGTTGTTTCTAACAAAGTACATTTTATTATTGTTTTTATTTGTTTCCTTTTTAAAAAGATTTTGTCTTCTAAGTATCCGTTTAAGTTAACAATCCATCTAAATCTGTTACAGATTTTTCTAAGAGATCCTATATAATTACTGGTATTGCATCTGTCTTCTTTACAGACTATATTGTTACAATTTTTACAATTGAGATCCTGATATTTTACATTTTCTGTTTGCTTGTTTTTGAATTATTATTATTATTATTGAGCTGGCAGAATCATTAGCATACTGGATGAGATGCTTTGTAGCATTTTCCCAGCTCTTTACATTCTAAGTTCAAATCCCACTGAGGTCAGCTTTGTCTTTTATCCATTCAAGGTTGATAAAATAAAATACCAGTCAAGTACTGGGGTTGATGTAATCAACTTGGCTCCTCCCTTAAAAATTTCTGGCCTTGTACAAAATTTGAAACCATTTATTATTATTGTTATTATTATTATTATTATTATTATTATCATCATCATCATCATTATTAAGACAGCAAGCTGGCAGAATCTTTAGCACACTGGACAAAATGCTTAGAAGCATTTCATCTGTCTTTATGTTCTGAGTTCAAGTCCCACTGAGGTCGACTTTCATCCTTTTGGGGTTGATGAAATAAGTACCAGTTGAATACTGGGGTTGATGTAATCGACTAGCCCTTCCAGCAAAATTTCAGGCCTTGTGCCTATAATAGAAAGGATTATTATTATTATTATTATTATTATTGCAATCAATTTAAACCCTCCCCAGAAATTGCTGTCCTTGTGTCAAAATTTGAAACCATTGTTATTATTATTATTATTATTATATTATTATTATTATTTTTATTACAGTCACTAACATTCTTTAGGAAGGTATGAATGTCTCTTACATCCATGTTCTTCCTCAAAAAATTTTAGGCTGTGTGCCTATGTCAGAAACAAGTGATTATTGATCCACTTTTTGCCCACAATAAATATGCAATGTGAACAATATAAATAGAGCCAGGTCACTTTGTTACTGATTGGCCTATGTATTAATTCTCTGTTTCAACCCATGCTAGCATGGAAAACGGACGCTAAATGATGATGATACACACACACACACACACATGTATATACACGTACACATATATATGTATATGTATACATATATATATCTTTCCACATATATACACACATATATATACATACTTGGAGCCTGGTACAGCCTTCTGGCTCGCCAGCCCTCAGTCAAGCTGTCCAACCCATGCCAGCATGGAAAGCGGACGTTAAACGACGATGATGATGATGATATCTATATATACATACATATATATATATAATATATGTATGTCTATGTATACATACATTTATGTATGTATATATAATATATATTTATATGTCTATGTATGCATATATATGTATATATCTATATGTATATATATATATGTATACATACATACACACATACATTTATATGTAGACATATTTAAACACATATAAACGTATACACAACACATACTAAATGTATGTGTACATACATATATATACACACACTCATACATACACACACATATCCATAAATATATATGTTTGTACATATATATGTATATATAACAGGCTCTCTCTTATTGGACTCAAACTTCATATCCCTTACATTCCAAGTAACTGCAACACACATTGCACCAAAGGGAGCCTGTTCTGCTGATTTTTTTTTCCTATCCTAGATTGGTACTTTTAAATGTCTTATATGTATGATATAAAACTATTTATTTATAAGTTGTAATTATATATAGTTCTGTCTGTGATGAATTTTGTAAAAAGGCAAAAGAAAAAAAAAGAATTACAAATGATGAACTTGTAATGTCTGTACAGAGATTTTTGTTTTCAATAAATGAATAAATGATATAATTATAAATAAGTAAATAAATAAAGTAAATCTAATATATATATATATATATATATATATATATATATATATATATATAAATACACACACACACACATATAATCATGTATAATTATGACAGTTATGTATATGTGCATGTATGTGGATATATATATATATTTATACGTATATATATATATATATATATGATATATATATATACATACATACATACATACATATATATATATATATATATGTGTATATTTATACGTATATATATATGATATATGCATACATATATATATATATATATGTATGTATATGTATGTATATTTATACGTACATATATATAAGATATATATATACATACATACATACATATATATGGATGAAAAAATGTTTTGACATCACCATGGTTAAAGGGTCATCAAAATATTGATGATGATGATGGATTTTATGTGATAGAAATGATTCTTGTCTCAATGTATCAATCAGATCCCTGTGTCAAATTGTCTGTATTTCTGAGATGAGTTATTGCAACAGTGAACATATTTTGGTGCCATATATTTAATATACATATGTAAACATCTTCAGATGCCATATATTTAGTATATGTATGTAATCTCTTGGTTACAATTATTATACTTAAAAAGAATTCAAATGCTGCAAATTAAAATCAAAATCCGGTATATGCAATTGAGGCAGTATTAAATTAACCCCTTTAGCATTTAAACTGGCCATATGTGGCCAAAATACTTTACCTGTTTTATGTTCAAACCTACCAGATCCTGCCTTTCACACATACTCTACAATGTCATTCTAAAAATAAACAATCACATCATCAAAATCTTGAAGCTGTGAAGTAATGCATGATCAATTCAAAACAATGTAAATATATAAGCATTACATTCTGAATGTGATGTTAAAGGGTTAAAATAGCCATCTATGTATTATACTTAATGTATATACATTGTTGAGAGGCCAGTTATTGCAGTATTTGTCCTGAAGTAACATTTCTTGAGAACTAACACATCCATAAGATGTTAACTCAAGACGAACATCACGGTAACTACCTATTGATAATATATCATGTCTGCTAAGCTCATCTTCATCAATTCACCGCAGGAAAATCCACTATCATCAATTCACCACAGGAAAAGTTAATAGTCATCAATTCACTGTAAGGAAAGTACACCATCATCAATTCACTGTTTTTTTTTCTCAATAAAATAGTTTTTAACTATTAATGGTAAGATACTATGGATATATTTTCTCAGTAAACTTTCCTTGCGATGAACTTTCCTCACTGTAAACTTTCTTTATGGTGAATTGATGGCAGTGAACTTATTTGTAATCATAATGTGTATACATTGTGATACATAGATGCCTATAAAAGTAAAGATTCTGAGTTGAATTCTAACCAAGGAGAGCATTTGTTTATAAATATTGGTATACGAAATCAAAATGTAGTGTAGTGAAAAAATATATAAAAGTTAAGGTTAATAGATTGATTTGTTGTGTGTGTATCAATTTTGTCAGCTGGCGTCAAAGACAAGCAGCTAACGAAGTGCTGTTATTATTATAATATATATTAAGGTGATGAACTGGCAGACTCGTTAGCATGCCAGACAAAGTGCTTAGCGGCATTTCGCCTGTCTTTATGTTCTGAGTTCAAATTCTGCCAAGGTTGATTTTTGCCTTTCATCCTTCCTGGATTGATAAAATAAGTACCAGTTGAGTACTGGGGTTGATGTATTTGACTCATCCCCCTACTCCGAAATTGCTGGCCTTGTGTCAAAATTTGGAACCGTTATTACGTGTGTGTGTGTATATATATGTATATATGATTGTCATGTTGTAACAGTTGTTCATAGAATTAATGTCTTTTTTTTTAATTTGAAAAAAACAAAACAAAAAAGCAATGAAAGTATAAAACAAAACTCAAGATGAATCAGGTACACTTACATAGGTGTTAGACAGAGCATCCAACCATAGAAACTAAACCAAAAACAAAAAAAAAAAAGTAAAAGAAGACAAAAGGTATGAATGATGCTTGTTCCTCTGATCTGTTTAGGAGAGCAGTAACTTTGAATAAGAATTGAGTTCCAATCCATGTCAGCATGGAATGTGAATGTAAAATTATGATTAATATATATGTATGTATGTATACACCCAGTGTGTATATATATATGTATAAACACAGTGTGTGTACATCTGTATATATATGTATATTTATATGTGTGTGTGTGTATACACTGTGTACATATGTATATATATATATATATATATATATATATATATATATGTATGTATACACACATTGTATGTATGTATATATACATGTATTTGGTTCCCTTAGTTTACTAAAGATTCAAATAGCTTTCCTATAATGTTTTAAAATTAAACTTCTTTTGAAGTTTTCAAAGAAAAAAATATAAAGTTTTTTAAAATTTAATTTAAAGCATCTCACTGCTTTTTATAAAAATAATAATTTTTTCATACTCTTGAATATATGTTGAGCTGGTGAAGTGGCTATGTGGTTCAAGAATTTGGATTATCAATTCATGGACTGTGAGTTCAAATGCTTTTTAGGACCATTTTAAATTTGTTTATGCAAATATTTTCTTGTTTTTAGGCACAAGAAATGGCTGTGTGGTTAGGGAGTTGTTTTCACAACCATGTGGTTCCAAGTTTGATCCTCAAGTGCAGCACCTTAAACAAGTATTTTTTACCATTGTTCTTGGGTTAATCTATTGCTTGTGAATGGAACTTGGTAGAAGGTCATTAGAACCACATGGTTTGGAGTTCAGTCTCACTGCTTTGGGCTAGCGTTCTTTATTATAACCACAGGTTGGTTAATACCATATGAGTGAAATTGATAGATGGAAACAAAGAAACCTGTCATATATATGTACATGTGTGTGTGTGCATGCGTGTATGTAGATGAGTGAATTTGTAATTCCCTTTGTATTCATGTGTGTGCTGATTGAAAACAAAAGCCTCATTTTTCATTCAGAAGGTGTCGTTTGTTTGCAGTCCTTTTGTAACAAAAGAATATCCAGGTTGTTTGTTGTTCAGTAGGCTGGGCGATAGGCAGGTGAAGGTTAGCATCAGGAAGGGTGTCCTGTTATAGAAAACTGCTTCAACATAATCTCATTTGACCCATGCAAGCATAGAAAAGTAGATGTTAAAAGGATGGTGATGCATGTCTTGTGAATAAATTTGGTGAATAGAAACTGTATGAAGCCTGTTATGTGTACATGTCTGTGAGAATTCTTGTGAAGCATGTTGAATTTACTTCACGTGAAAAACTTGGTGAGCTACAAGTGGTGAGGTTTGTTGTCAATACCCTGTCAACAAGTTGTCTGCTAGGTTTGTACTTCCAAGATGTGTGGAATAAGAAATCTCTTAACTGAAAGGAAGGACATCCACTTTTAAAATAAGATATAACTCAATAATATATATATTCAGCTAACTCATGCTAGCATGGGAAAAGGGACATAAAAAAGTTCAATAACAAATTAACAGTGTGTGTGTATGTACCATTGTCTATTGGCAAAGGATATTAACAGAAGTGAGGAAACTGAAAAATTAGTTTTTATTCACCAACCTCTTGACATATTTGCACTGCATCAAATGGATCATGCTGGTGCTATTGTTCACCAATTGCTATAGAGAATTAATAATACACATACTCTCTAGCCGTATTAAAAGGGTACTTATTGACTTAATCTATTACCTGGGTTAACACCACTATCCGGCTCTCAGGTGTTGAACATTTTGAACCAGGTCTCAATCTGTGAAAGTCATATTTTCCTGTATACAAATCAATGTAGTATAAACATTCCAACATCGTCACTATCTTTCCAAATTTTGCTGCATTTCACATGGAATTTTTGGTCCTCTAAGATCATCTTGAATAGGTTAACTTATACATTGTGGTGTATAAGTTGATCTGTCTTGTTTCACTGTAAATTCTGGTCTGAAAAATTTGACTTTTATGTCAGAAAATATGGTAATTTCTTCCTACCAGTCTAGGTGGCCCTGGAAATGGTCACAGATGTTGCCCTTCCTCCTCTGATTAAACCAATTATAAAAGTAGTAGGCTATAATTCCTCTATGATTAACCAAAGAAAGTCCTTTAGTAAAGTATTTAGTTGATTTATTTTAGTCACAAACAACAGAGCTGGGCAGTTATGTACTCCAATTCTTCAAACTATCTCACATCAAATCCTAAATATATGTAAATAAACTAAAATATTTTTGCATTCTAGTTTTCTTGTTCAAATTTAGCGTTAGCAGTGGCAATATCTGGGATTCTTTTTGAATGCTTATAAGTTAGTAAATGGATCTAAAAAAATTTTTTTTTTTATTTTAAATACATGCAGAAGCATCTGAGCATTCTGAACTTGCTAGAAAAAACAGTAAAATTCTTTTCAAATCATACCCTATCAACTGGACACATTGGCAATTATGGTCCTAAATATACAAAATGAAGGGATAGTTAAGGTTGGAATGGTTTTGATCAGGCATTGGGCCTTTTGATACAGCCTTCCCAAGACTGCACTTGGCTCTATGAGCACAAAATTCAATTTTAAAGTTATCTATATGAAAACTCAAAATTTCATGTAAATTTATGTTCTAAACGCCAGGTTAATAATTATTATAATTATTTTATTTAATTTTTTATTGTCAAGATTAATTTAAATAAAGATATTTTGAAAGAAATATGGTAACAAAACAGTTAAACAATACTAAAGTACAAGTTTGAGAGAGACCTTGGGAGAAAGGCTGTATGTGTTTGTGTAAGAGCCATGCAAATGATGCATACAGCTTCTGTCTCAAATTACGAGTAATATTTCATGTGAAAATTTTTTGTCATAGACACTTTCATAAACTTAGTATAATTGCTGACAGGTGTGATGGGAGTGGAAGTAGATAGGATTTGTGTTTCTGGGCCCAAATAACTCAAAAAACAATCACCATCATGCATACATGAAGACTAACTTACATCATAATCATCATTTAATGTCTGTTTTCCATGCTGGCATGAGTTGAACAGTTTGAGATCTGAAAGGCTGGAGGACTGTGTTGTGCTACAATGTCTGCTTTGGTGTGGTTTCTGCAGATCATGCCCTTCCTAAAAGCAACCACTTTGCAGAGTGCACTGGGTGCATTTTTTTGTTTTGTTTTTTGTGGCACCAGCATTAGTGAGACTACCATGTAGCTTACAAGACTAAGATCTCTCTTTGCTGAGTAGGGCTATGATAGAGGAGCAGGCAGCTTTACGCAAGCCAATGAAAGACTAGAGTATGAAGGAAGAAGCCAGAACAGGTTTTTTGATTTAGAGGAAATACATGTGTTGCTTACAATTATTCCTTTAACTGTGAAATTAAACTTTGTGGTTATTCCAGAAATGATGTTAAATATCTGAGAAAAACTAGAATTGATATTTTCTGCCTCAATAAGCTTGATATATCTTAACAAAAAATAGTTTCAGACATGACATTCATCAACAAATGATAGATTGATATATAAAACCGTTTTTCACAGTTTAGGGAAAGGAAATTTTGAGCGAATATTTCTGATTTCCACAGTAACAGGGGTTAATCAAATTCAACTGGGCCTCCATCGAAGGCATATATTTCCTCCTATGTGGCCAACTATTGAACCCTTATCTACTTAAATGTTATTGCACTATATAGGTAGCACAGTTTATGTTTTCAAATTGTTAAAGCATTCTACAAATTAAATGGTTGAGTAGATATGGTGTTAGACTACCAGGTTATGAATCATGGGTTCAAATACACAGCTGTGCCATGTTTGATATATTGCTATATTGTAGTGGAGGGTGCAATGAAAATCCATTGTCTTGAGCTCTGAGCAATGTTAATGTGGTGGGGAAATGATAGATCACATTTTACTTCTTTGATATGTCTGATTGTGTGTGTGTGTGTGGATGTGTTTAACAGATTGAGTGCACGTGTGTGTGTGTGGCTGTGTGGTATGAAGTTCACTTCCCAACCACATGGTTCCTGGTTCATGTTTGTGGCATGTTGAGCAGGTGTCTGGTACTATAACCCTGGGTAATGTGAGTGGATTTGGTAGATGGAAACTGGAAGAAACCCACTGTATATATATGTACACATCTATGTGTGTGTGTGTGTGTGTATCTTTCAATAAGTACCAGGCTTAAAAAAAGTAAGTACTGGGATCAATTTGTTTGACTAGAACTCTTCAAGGCAGTGCCCCAGTATGGCTGTGGTCCAATAACTGAAACAAATAAAAGATATATATACATATATATATATACCAGGTTGTGTGTGTGTATATACATATCTATCTATCTATCTTATATATATATATATATACCGGAGTAAACACATAAATGTGAAACAAGGTGGAAAAAAGAGTACTCAAATACCAGGAGTAGAGTAATATATATATATATATATAAATCCTTTGGAATGTTTTAAGCTTTGTTAGAGATGATCCTAAGAAAACTTGCTCTGTTCTGAAAAGCAATGTTAACTGATAAGTTTTATCAAATATATTTATTGCTAAGTAGTTTATTTCCCAATTAAATATTTGACTTTTCAATATAAATTTTTAAAAAATGATTTTAATTTCTTTTTATTAAATGTAAAAATCAAAAGGGAAATTTATATAAAAAAAAAATAATGAAAATGTTTGTATTTGCTTTTCATTCTTAAAATTATAATAAAATGAAAACTATATTTCTTGTTCACAGAAAGGAAAGGTTTTTTTTTTCTTTTCTTTTCTTTTTTTTCTTCTGATATTGTTGTGTTATACTATTTTATTATATACTGTCCCTGAGACTTTCAAATTATATTATTTTTTATGGACTTAATAATACAAAACAAAATTAGGATCTTTTCAGTTGCTGTCACTGATTTGGAAATTTCAAAATTAAGTGAAAATTTTCAAATTTTGTATATTGATGTAACTTTTCATGCTGAGTTTGAATTTGGGATTCATTTATTCCTGAAAAAATTTAGTTAAATGTTAGAGGTTCAAAGTTTTATAATTTTTATCTATTCATGAAACAAGAGTTGGAAGCTGGCATTTTCTGCATGGCAGCTGTCACAAAATGATTTGTGTCACAACATGATTTGTGTCACAACTTGTGGTGGTGAAAGTGTCACAGTAGCACACATACAGTGCCCTTGTAACAATGAAAATAGGGCAGACTTTGGAAACAGACACCAATGTAAGATTATGGCCATGTATATAATGGTGGTTTTCAATTGGTTAAAACTACCCAAAATTTGCTAACTTTAAAAGCTATTAACTTTTTATTTATTAATTTATGGCAAGAATTAATTCCATTTTCATAATTAGCATACAGAACTAAATTAGTATACCAAATTTGAAAACAATTGGAACAAAATTAAAAAATTATGAAATCTGTAACAGCAACCAAAGGGATCCTAAGATAAAAACAAAAATATTCTTTATATATATATATAATATATATATATATATATATATATATATATATATATAAACATGTATGTATATTATACTAGTTGCGAAAGAGACGATAAAGTGTCTTGTTTATTTCTGTGCATAAATAAATAGTTTTGTTCTTTTAACTTTAGTTGTTACAATAAACATTTTGAGGAATTTTAATAAAGCTGTATCATAAATACTTTCGACTAGTCATTTCATAAATTTAAACTTTGTTACTGTTAAAAATATAAAAAAGAGAGAAAAAAAAAAGAAAACAAAATATTGCAAAAGATGTTTTATTTATGAATAATGAATTATATTTAATTATACAAAGTACTATTTGTTTTTCTCTTTATGTTTACATTTTTGTTTTGTTATTAACAGTGTTTAAAACTGTATTTGAAACTTAAATAAAAAAATAGTATGGAATTTTTTTGTATTACTAGTCTTTTTGTCTTATAAATAAAAACGTGTGTGTGTGTATATATATATATATATATATATATATCACCGTGACCGACCAGGCTCCAAATGATGCCACGCCGCTGGCTAAGCAAGCAGGCCAACAGAAGAAAGAGTGAGAGAAAGTTGTGGCGAAAGAGTACAGCAGGGATCGCCCCCCCCCCCTGCTGGAGCCTCGTGGAGCTTTTAGGTGTTTGCGCTCAATAAACACTCACAACGCCTGGTCTGGGAATTGAAACTGCGATCCTACAACTGCGAGTCCACTGCCCTAACCACTGGCCATTGTGCCTCCACACATATATATACATATATATATATATATATATTATATATATATATATACATATATACATATATACATATACATATATACATATATATATATACATATATATATACATATATACATATATATATATATATACATATATACATATATATATACATATATACATATATATACATATATAATATATATATATATACATATATACATATATATATAAGTAGTTGAATGAATTATCCTAGTATGGATAATTCGGTTAACTGATACCCGGGTAGCAAATTCACATCAGAAAACACAGTTGAAGCTACATATATATATATATATAAGCCTTGTGAATGTATTTGGTAGACAGTAACTGAAAGAAGCTCTTTGTATATATATGTATATACAAAGTGCAAACAGTATTTGTTTGCAATTTTCAGCTGCCTATTTTATGCATATTTTTTTTTAGTTTTGTTGTTGGATTTTTTCTTCTTAATGATAACCATTTTTGTTTCATTTTTTTTGCAGAATAATTGACTATGGAAAATTTTGACCCCCACAATTTGTGGAAGAGGCATGGAGTCCTTCTTGTTGGAATCCGCACCAGAAGAACAAGCAAGGAGATTTTAGACTTCTTCAACATTAGCAGAAGGATAGTAGAAAAGGTCAGAAAAGAAGTGGAAGAGTCTGGATTTGATTATGTGGTAATAGCAGAGAGGAAAACCCATGATCTACAACCTGACACTATCAGAATGCAGGACTTCGTTGAAGAAGTCCAGATCATCAACAATGATCCAAGCAAGTTGATGCATGCCATTGCAAGGAAGAAAGGTGTGGATGAAAAGCTTAACAGGCTGGAAATGCATGAGGATATTTGCTAATTTTACATACAAGAGGAGGAAGGGACAATTTTCAGTCTAAGGTAATGCAGGAAAAGTAACTCAAGCACACCAGGCTGATAAATAAGCTGAAATACCTGCTGGAGCCAGACATGCTGTGGTTCTTTTCTAACATGAAGAATTTCTGCCATGACCAGAAGACCAGCTCCCAGAACAACAGGTGGCTTGCTGTCTCACCCAATGGATGTGGCCAGAGTCATGCAGACGAAATTTCCAGTGACAATCATAGTCTTTAGTGTCGTCAGCAGTGAAGGTGACATCATGCCACCCAGCTTATTTGCTGAGAGCCTCAGGCTGAATACTGACAATTACATCCATGTTCTAAGTGAGATGGTGAGCTCTGGATCGACCAGATGGCTGCAGGGAGGTCGATTTGGCTGTTATTTCTAGATGCCCTACTACCATGTAACAACTATTTGTGATAAAGAACCCGAAATACCTGTTACGTGGTAGCTGGGCATGCAAGAAATAGCAGCCAAATCTTACCTTTTCTGGGGAAAGGAGCTGTTTATATGTGATTTTGATGTCACATTCATTGAAAGCATGTGAAATAACCTGAAAAAGAAAAAAACCCACAAAACAAAACTCCGTTGCTGGGAAACTCAGAGTTCCCCAGTGACCCAATGGGTCACAATGTATATATACCATCTTCATATTCATCATTGTCATTTCAGTGTTCACTTTTCCATTTTAGCTTCTCCAAATTTCTTGATTATTTTCATTGTTTTATTTGAAGAGGGGATTTACTCTGAAATAGAGGATTATTAAATAACCTACATAAGTTGATGCAATATCTTTATCTTAACTGAAGGCATTATAGAGATAATTAGTATTAAGAATAGAGTTGATAACAGGTGGGCCACTGAGGTGTTGCCTGTGCATTTTGGTTCAAGACTCTTCAACTGAGGGACAGGAACAGGTGCATGGCTTCCTCAGCTTGAAGAGAGAGAGAGAGAGAGAGCTATCTTTGATGATGAGGGAATATCCACAAAGTACAAGGTGAACATGAGAGAGAATGAATAATAAAGCAGTGAGAGATATATGTGAAAGAGAATTAGTATAACAGGGAGTATTGATAATGAAAATGATTTCCAGGTTTTTCTTGCACAGACTAAATTAAGCCAAGGTCTCTTGCAGTAAGATGCAATCATTGTCATTTAACTTCTATTTTTCCATGTTCGCATAGGTAGGAATGTTTGACAGGAATTGGCAAGTCAGATTACTGAACCAAGCTCTGCTGTCTGATTTGACATAGTTTTTTTAGCTGGATGCCTTTCTTAATGCAACAATTTTACAGAGTGTACTGGGTGCATTTTACATAGCACCAGCAGTAATGGGATCACCAAGTAACTTGCAGGACAAGACCCCTCAAATGAGGGTAGTCATACTGAAGGACAGAAAAGGTGTCTTGCATTAGAATAAAAACATGACTACTTCAGATAGAGAGACAGAAGTGAGAAAGATGGTGAAAATGCGACAAGAAAGGGACAGAGACAGGGAGATGTGTATGGTCAAGTGGACCAGGAATTGGAGAGGATGAGTGGGTGGGTGAGATCACAGGATTTTGAAAGGAGGATCCTATATAGGATTTCTATGGACAACCAATTTTAAACTCCTATGTTATGACCTGTAGGACTATAATAAACAGGAAAAGCAGAGGACTGAGCTCTGATGAATCTCTGCCTACATCATAAATTCATTCCTGAACTTAGTGTAAGTTAATGTTTGTAGAAAAATAAATGTAGACACGAAGATTTGATATGAATGTTTGCAATTAAGTTAACTAAAGATATACAAGAATCAAGTTGTCGTGTTAAACTGGGTAGTGCATTAAACTTAGCATCCTAGAAGTTTTCTGGTATTGCTTTAGGACTAAATTGGTCTCTTGTATAAACAGTCTTAAGGTTCACCTTACATTTGACACATGCAAGATAACTGGATAAAAAAAAAACATAATATAATCTCATAAAAATAAGCTGAAAGTGACTATCACCATTTTTGCAACACTTCCATATTATGAATCAATTACATTCTGGAAATACAGTGAATGCAGAAGTTGAGTTGTCCAAAAAAAAAAAAAAAGAGAGAGAGAAAGAGAAAATTTCAAATTGCATTTAGCCATTTTATTTTAGCTCCCGAGATTTATGATGCAAACTCCTTGTTTTAAAGGGATCTAAATAAAAAACTGCCCATCAAAGTTTCATGCAAATTTGTTCCAAACACCAGTTTTGTAATCCTTTCTTCTGAAGGTATAAAGCCTAAATTTTGGTGGGAGTGGGGGGAATAGACGATTACATCAATCCCAGTGCTCAACTGGTTTTTGTTTCATTGACTCCTCCCAACAAAAAAAAAAAAATGAAAGCAAAGTTGACCTTGGCAGCATTTGAACTCAGAATGTAAAGACAAGAAATGCTGGGGTAAGCTTTTTGTCTGGCAAAGTAATGATTCAGCTAGCTCACTGTCTTATACCAACTTAATAATGACAAAGTCATTTTAATAAATTCTTCCTTATTTTCAAAATCAATTGAAATAAAGACTGTATTTCAACAGAAATATGGTAACAAAACAATCAATCAATTATTCTTGAGTAGATTTACAATCACAGACATTCCATCAATGGTAATCCTGTCATTTTATACATAGATAGAACTACATTATCAAGCAAGTCCTTCCTAATGGTGGATTTAAGGGCGATTTGGCTGCTGTTACTAGCAGACTGATCCTTTAATTTCATGTATTATTTGTTTCATAGAAGAAATCAAAAAAACATTTCAGCTTGTTAATTTATAAATAACTAGCAGTATCGCCCGGCGTTGCTCGGTTTTGTAAAGGAAATAACTATATAAGCATTTTTAGAGATGTAAAGTATAATAGCCATCTCAATATGGCTAACCACAAAGAGTGGGTGGGTGTTACTGTAGCTTTTTACGTTCTGAGATTTAATAATACATTTTTAGAGAGTTACTTCCCTTATATATGCCAAAAATGCATTAAAAATGGGAAAAATTGATGGTAAATTTTTTTTAAAATCGTAGACTCATCGTAGACGCGCGCTAATACCCAGAAGGGCTCGATATGAATCACGACTATAAGATACCCGGTTTTGGTTAAACTGCACCGCAAAATGTGGGAGTAGTTAGGAATCTAAATCGTAGGAGACAGACAGCACACAACCTCACTTTTATATATAAAGATGATTTATTAACAATACAAAACAACCTGCATAGCTGCCACTACAGTCATATTTTAATACGTTTCAACATTTCACACATTCTTTGAGTTATTTCCCTTCTCATTCCTTCTTTGCAAATGGGTCTGTCCACACTTTCATTCCTGCAATAGAAAATTAAAATATAATAAAAATCATAATCTATACTATAATGGAGAAAGCAGTTTATTTATTGAGTATGTAACAATTACTAAAAGTACTAAAAGAAAGCAATTATTAAAGGGTTGACTATCTGGAAATATTTTTATAAATTCATGTTCTAAGAAATTTCCTATAATTCCGATTTCTCAAATTTACTGAATTTTTTAAACTCCAACTTCTTGCACATTTAAATATTCACTGTATCTAATTCATCACAAATTTAAATATTCATTGCATTCACTGCAGAGTATTCCATTTTCATTTGCAAAGTCTCTCACATTCTCTTTCAAGTTTTAATTCGCTGTTAATGCATACATAATGTAAAAACATTATTTATGGAATAAAAATTTTTTAAATTCCTATATAATTTTTGAATGCGGGATAGCTGTGAGAAGAGCCTAGAAAGTTGGGTAATTACTATTAGAAGAGGAGAAAAAAAAGAAAAGGTTACTGACAAGTACTCGAAACTTGCACCTTATTTAGTTTCCAAATACAACTTCAACAGTGACACAAATACCAAAACATACTTGTGCACACACATAGATACACACTTGCACATACACATAGATACACACACAAATGAAAGGCAATGAATGTGTGTGAGTGCATGTGCTGTTCACTGATAAAACTTTGTGCTGCATCACTTTTGTGAAGTTTTGTCAGTGAACAGGTCACAGTTTCAAAGTGGCAAAAATATTTTGATACAAATGAAGTTTTAATTTGTGTGTTCTTGAATGGCTTACAAACATCTTCCACACTGCAATTGTTTTTGTTTCAGCACACAATCTCAGACCAAGTCACTTGCTATGCAAGTACATTTCTATAATTTTAAAAAATTACTATGGATAAATGCCAGCAATGACCTCAGGCTCTCCAATATTTTAATTTCTAAACAGAAACAATCAGGGGCAGGAAGTGGGGTAGCAAAAAATTCATAATTTCTCAAATTTTCTTTTTTTTTATAGCATATAAATGTATTTATGGGGGAAAATATTGAAAAACATCAATAGATGCAAGAGTGATAAAGAAACGAAGAGAGTTGTCTTTGGATGTGCAAGAAATAACAGCCAAATCACCCTTAACCCTTTAGTGTTTAAACTGGCCAAATCCAGCCCAATATATTCTACATGTTTTATATTCAAACTGGCGATATCTAGCCTCTCACTCCTAACCTACAATGCCATTCTGAAAATAAACAATCACATCATTGAAACCTCAAAGCTATAAGATAATGCATGATTAATTCAAAACAATTTGAGTGAAAAAGTATTACATTTAACAGAGTATTCTGAACACTAAAGGGTTAAATTACTTTTGCTTCTGAAAATATTAACAATTTAAAAAAACTTTTTTTACCACAAATGCTCTTCCCATGGTTTTGAAGTGCAAAAAAATTAGTCAAAATAGGTCCAGAGTGGAATGATGAGGGAAGGGGGTGTAAAAAAATGTTTTCAAAATTTTTTTTCATACAAAGATGCATCCCCCCACCCAACCCCATCATTTTGAAGGCTGTGGTTTAAAATAATGGAGAAAATGCCTCCAAAACATTTTCCCTGCATAATTCTTTATAATTGTAATCTATGCCATTTGAAAGGGATTTGTATAAATTTTCATTAAAAGATATATGTCTTCCTGAAAGTTATGAGGGAAAAAAGTCAGATCGTATGAATTTTCTGAAACTCCTCTCTCCACCCCCTCGCAAAAATTCTTTTTCACAAATCCCTATATACTATGAAGTCACAACATCTAAGCTGTATTTGTAGAAAATTTTGTTAAAATGCCTCCATTTTTCTGGATGTTATGAGGTAACAAAATCAGGGGAGTACACATCTGTAGTAATGACCTTTTATTTATATGATTTTTTCATTTCATGCTTATTTCATTCATTGTTTGCAACGTTCTCTTTTACACACACACTGCAAAGCTTCTGGACGGTCTCCTTGTATAAGTTGGTGAATGCTGCCATAATCCTTGCCTTCTTTTCATCTTTGGTATTACAAGGAGTTTTGTTCGTCTCTCGCTCAATTGTGCCCCACACATAGTAATCAAGGGGGTTGCAGTCTGGGGAGTTAGGTAACCAGTTGTTAGGAGTGATGTGGTCACAGAAATTGTCTGACAGCCATGACTGGATTCTCCTGCTTGTGTGGCATGGTGCAGAGTCCTGTTGCCAGACATAGGGTCTTCCAGCAGCCACTCTCTTGACTCGGGGCCACACTACCTCCCCCAGGCACTTGATGTAAGCCCCTGTGTTGAGTCTGAAGTCGTGTAGGAAGATGAATGAAGGCATAACATCACCATCACTTGTGATCACTCCAAACACCATGATGTTGACTGGATGTTTGATTTTTATCACTCTCGGTACATGTTTTGAGGACATGGCAAGTCAACAGTTCTGTGTTCACCATCTGATTCTGGTAGAAATTTTTCTCATCTGAGAAAAACCAAAGTACGTTTGGTTGGAGGGGATGCTTGAGTTTGTTCAAAAGCTTTGTAGTGTGATCTTTCCTGCTGTCCTTGATGGCTTGGGATAAAAATTGACCCTTTCATGTCCCTGATGATGGACCTGATTGACTTGCAGGGATCATTGTCAATCATGGCCTGGATCTCACCAACAATTTCAGAAGTCCTTTTCTTATCAGAATGATCATAGTGAGTTTTCTAAGCTGCTGTACCTTTGTAATCACCATTAGACTAATCCAACACTCTTCAAATCTTCTGCAGTCTTCAGATTGACGCCCAAACACTCTAAAATGTTTATATTGGAGCTTTGGGCATGAATACCAAGCAGTACAGCATGTTTCTAAACTTCTGGTAGAATGAATTGCGTCATGGGGCTGTTTTTCTCACAGATGGTGCCCAACTGACCCTACTATACTGTGTAGTCGATAAAATCAAAAACAAACAATGCACATATGCAAAATTAAAAATATAAAATGGTGATAATTTACCCATTGCACACTGCATATATATGTTTGATGCTAAACAGTGTGTGTGTGTACCCTTCTTCTCTAGAATTCCATTGTATTAAAAGTCACATACTGTGTGTTGTTTCCTTATCCTTAAATTACACCTTCCCAACCACAAGCATAAGTGTGCCAATTTTATTTGGCTGTTGCCAAGAAGATAAAAGCTATACAGACCTGTTGTACTATGGACCAAAGAAAATCATGAAGTGAAGAAGAAAAAAAAAAAAGAAAAGTAGATTCACTCCTCTAGTTCTTCCCCTACATCTTCTGTTGATACATCTAAAAGATTATACCATCAAAATCCAGCATTATTCATCTCACTCCTCTCTCCTGCTGTCACTTTTAATGGATTTCACTGCCCAGAAAAGTAGCCCAGAATTATAGACTATTTTTGTTTAACCCAAGGACAATCTTGATTAAAATGAGCAACAATCAAAGGTGTTCTGTTGACACATACTCTTTTCTTCAGATAGTGCATCTAGTACTATATTCATTATTGTTGTTGTTGTTTCACTGAGTGTATTATTCACTGTGTCCTTCTCTTTATAAGATGGAAGAATACAAACATTGTTGCAATTTCAAGTAGGCTGAATGAGCACATAGAAGCTTTGAAAATTAAAATGAAGACAAACCTACCAATGTTCAAGCTATACACTAACAACATCAACCACAGCAATCTGAGAGATCATAGAGAGGTTCTGAGTAGCGTCCCTCATCCTTTGACTAATGCACACATTTATGTATGTGTATGTGCATAGAAGATTGAAAAAAGAAGACAGAAGGGGAAAGAGAAGTATCCTAGAGAAAACAGCCAAGAGATTTAGAAGAAATGTAAAAGATGAAAATGAATAAAGACAATTATATCCTAACCTCCAGGTTGAATTTTTTCTCTGTCGATTCCTTTTCTTGCAGCTTTTTGTAATTCCTCTGAAATTAAAATATATATGAACATATAAGTGTGCATACATAAATATTTGAATATATATATATATATATATATATATATATATATATATATATATATATATATGTATATGAGTATAAAATAAATGAAGAGTGGACTTTATGTTATAATGCTTATTCCATGGTTTATAATTGTTTCAACAGTTGCATATTATGTGTATAGACATTGATGATAACAATGATGTAGTCATACATATGTAATATATATTCCATGATAGCACTAGGAGTAGTTTACTTCAGAACCAGTTGAATAAAGTAATACAGAGAATCATTTAGCTGCTTGCTTAAATAAGAACCATCCAGCCTTAACTAAAGTGTGTTGTGCTAAAATTCATGACAGCAAAGAATATTAATTGGCAGAACATATGATAACATTATGAGTTAAAATCAGTATGTTTAGGGCAGATTTAAATAATCTAATTTAAAGTGCTGGCTTGGAGACAGGTTGAATAGTATCAAATTACAGTCTTGGCTGTCATCAAAATGGTTTGATCTAAACAGAAGACACACAGGCTACAGTTTGTCTGTTAACAGAGTAGATATGCTTGTACAGTTACATCAGACAGACAAGTCTGTACTTGCTAATATATATATATATACTATACAATAAAATATAAACACACACACACAGGTTCGCCATGCATTCTATCCCTCACATCCATGCAGTGATCAAAATATATAAGGAAACATCAGTGGTGTGAGAGGGTGAAAGGACTACACCAGCAGTCAGCTGATACTCATATTTGCCTTGAACAGACTGGAGCAATATGAAATAAGATGCCTTACACAAGAACAATGCACTGCTCATCATAACCTTCTGAATGTGGGCCCATACCCTAACCACTTGCCATGGCTCCCTCTATGTGTGTGTGTGAGAAAGAGAGAGAGAGAGAGAGAGAGAGAGAGAGAGAGAGAGAGAAGGTATGTGGCTTAGTGTTAGGGTATGCAGCGCATGATTGTAAGGTAGTGAGTTTGATTTTTGGCAGCATGTTGCGGCTTTGAGCAAGACACTTTATTTCACATTTCACCAGCCCACTCAGCTGGCAAAAATGAGTAGTACTTGTATTTCAAAGGGTCGGTCTTGTCACATCCTGTGTCACGTTGAATCTCCTAGAGAATTACATAAAGGGTACATATATCTGTGGAGTGCTCAGCTACTTGCATGTTAATTTTTGATGGGTAGGCTGTTCCACTGGTCAGATCAACTGGAAACTTCATTGTCGTAACAGGCTGAGAGCCAGATTTTTGTATGTATGTATGTATGCAGATATGTATGAATGTATGTATGTAGTTAAGTGTGTGTGTAAGAGAGTGAATGAATGAATGAATGTGCATGTTTGTTTATATTCTGCACTTCTCTGAACATTGCCCAGGTACAAGTGATGAAAGTATTCCATCTTCATTTACTCATGTCAACAAAATGTCAGCTGGCTTTTTGTCTTCAAAGACGTGTGAAATAAGAGATCCTTTACTTGAAAAACAGATAAGGATTAGTGATAGGAAGGGCATCCAGTTGTAAAACAATGACCCAATCATATACTAACTCATGTTAGACAAGTATATGGTTAAATGGAGGTAAAAACAAATGGACATATACAATAGGCTTAATACAGTTTCTATCTTCTAAAGTCGTTCCCAATGCTGTGTTCTGTTCAGGAACTGCAAAGTGGGGCTAAACCTGAAACCACTTGGTTCCAAAATGAAAGTTTTAACTACAACAGAGAGAAAAATAGTGATACTTAATTATGAATACCAACAATAAGACTGAGGAAAAAGCCCCCAGAGAGTTCTAAAGAGACTGGTAGAATAAGTGCTAGGCTTAAAAAGAATAAGTCCTGGGGTCGATTTGTTCGACTAAGGGCGGTGCTCCAGCATGGCCGCAGTCAAATGACTGAAACAAGTAAAAGAATGAGTGTGATACAGTGAGTTGAAAAATTAAGTTTAATTAAAACTATCCTTGCAATTTGATGTTTAAAAAAACCTCAATGGTAGTTCACAATCTAGAAGAAAGCAAGAACTGTAATTCTAATAATAGTAGCTAATTCAAGTTGTATACAGTGGTCGGCAAATTTTTGTACGAATTCATCTTTTACAAATGGGGGGGAAAAAAATCTTTTTTTCTCCAGCAAGCGAAGTGATGCAAAGGCCAACAGAGTAACGTACCTTGTACTGAGCTCTAAGAACAGTAATTTTTGTTTTATTTATGAAGCCAGACACAACAGAATATTTATGAAGAGTTCACTCCCTTATTTATAGAACACAAATACTTAGCATAAAAAAGTGGTGTGTGTGTACCACGTTTTAACGTCTAATTTTCCAAGCTGGCATGGGTCGGACGGAATATTTTCTACAGCTGGATGTCCCACTTGTCACCACCCCTCATTTGTTTCCAAGTCATATTTCCCCATGATCAGACCTGGTTTTATGAAATACTGGAAATGAAGAACACCACTTGCATCACAGTGACACTCGTTTACAACTACCACAACACAGAGACAATAACACACATACATATATATATATATTCTATTATTCAATTACTTGTTTGCCATTTAACTGTGGCTATGCTGGAGCACCAGCTTGTAGAGTTTTAGTCGAACAAATTGATCCTAGGGCATATTTTTTTAAAAGCCTAATACTTAATCAATCAGTCCCTTTTGCCAAACCACTAGGTTACGAGGATGTAAACACACCATCACCAGTTGTTAAGCAGTGATGGGGGAGGGACAGAGACAAAGACACACACACATAGATATATACAGAAATATATACGATGGGCTTCTTTCAGTTTCCATCTACCAAATCCACTCACAATGTCTTAGGTGGCTCCAGGCTATAATAGAAAACACTTGTCCAAGATGTCATGCAGTTGGGAAGCAGACTTCTTACCACAAAGCCAGGCCTATATATATATATATATATATATATATATATATATATATATATATATATACATATATATATTCTTTCAGTTTCTCTCTACCAAATCTACTCACAAAGCTTTGGTTGACTTGAGGCTTTAGAAGTAGATACTTGCCCAAGGTGTCATGCAGTAGGACCAACACAACTATGCAGTTTAGTGGTTGGGAGCAAACTATATGTGTGTATATATATATATATATATATATGTATATATAGTTTGCTCCCAACCACTAAACTGCATAGTTGTGTTGGTCCTACTGCATGACACCTTGGGCAAGTATCTACTTCTAAAGCCTCAAGTCAACCAAAGCTTTGTGAGTAGATTTGGTAGAGAGAAACTGAAAGAATATATATATGTATATATATATATATATATATATATATATATATATATATATAGGCCTGGCTTTGTGGTAAGAAGTCTGCTTCCCAACTGCATGACATCTTGGACAAGTGTTTTCTATTATAGCCTGGAGCCACCTAAGACATTGTGAGTGGATTTGGTAGATGGAAACTGAAAGAAGCCCATCGTATATATTTCTGTATATATCTATGTGTGTGTGTCTTTGTCTCTGTCCCTCCCCCATCACTGCTTAACAACTGGTGATGGTGTGTTTACATCCTCGTAACCTAGTGGTTTGGCAAAAGGGACTGATTGATTAAGTACTAGGCTTTTAAAAAAAAAAAAAATATATATATATATATATGGAAATATAGCTATTAATCCACATGGAATTGTTGTTATTGCTGGTTGTTTAACCACAAGTCAACCTCCATCAAGCAAACTTATCATCAAAGCACTCAAGTTGTAATCATCTCAGTCTTTTGGTGGTATTTAGGACATATCATCAATGTGTCCTTCATAAGCTTTGGTTGGCCTGCATCTATAGAAGACACTTGCTCAAGGTGCAGTGGACTGAACCAGATCCATGTGTTTGTTGGGAAGCAAATTTCTTAATGCCTGCACTTATGTAGTAGTAGTAGTAGTAGTGATAGTAGTAAGTCTTTCTACTATAGGCACAAGGCCTGAAATTTTGGGGTATTTATTTTACTGACCCTTAAATGATGAAAGGTAAAGTCAACCTTACCAGAGTTTAAACTCAGAACACGAAGACTGAAGAAATGTTGCCAAACATTTTATCCAGTATGCTAAAGATTTTTCAAGATTGATTTCATGAGAGACCATAACGATAATAGCTCTTTCTAATTTTGGCAAAAATTCAGCAATTTTTCTAAAGGGAAAAGAGAGTTGATTACATTGACCCCAGTACTTGATTGATACTGTATTTTGTCAACTGTAAAAAAATGAGAGGTAAAGTTGACCATGGCGGAATCTGAATTGAGAATTGTTGCTGCAATAGATGAAATGCTACCAAGAATTTTGTCCAGTGCAGTAACAATTATGCCAGCTCACTGCCATAATAATAATAATAATAATAATAATGATGATAATAATAATGATAATAATAATAATAATAATAATAATAATAATGATAATAATAATAATAATAATAATAATAATAATCCTTTCTACTATAAACACAAGGTCTGAAATTTGTTGGGGGAACTAGTTGATTATATTGAGTCCAGTGTTTCACTAGTACTTATTTAATCAACATCAAAAGGATGAAAGACAAAACCAACCTTGGCAGAATTTGAACTCAGAACGTACTGACAGAGGAAATGCTGCTAAGCATTTTGCCCAGCATGCTAATGATCTTGCCAGATTGCCACCTTTATCGTAATAATGAAGATGATGATAATAATCCTTTCTACTATAGGCACAAGGTCTGAAATATCTGGGAGGATGGAGAAAGTCGATCATATTGACCTCAGTACTTGACTGGTACTTAATTTATTGACCCTGAAAGGATGAAAGGCCAAGTTGATCTTGGTGAAATTTGAACTCAGAACGTAGATGGACAAAATGCCATTAAGCATTTTGCCTGGCATGCTAGCGGTTCTGTCAGGTCGTCACCTTAAATGATGATTGTGGTGGTGATGGTGGTGATGATGGTGGTGATGATGATGATCCTTTCTACTATAGGCAAAAGGCCTGAAACTTTCGAGGGAGGAGGCTAGTCAGTTACATCAATCCCAGTGCTCAACTGGTCCTTATTTTAGAGACCTTGATAGGATGAAAGGCAAAGTCAACCCTAGCAGCATTTGAACCCAGAACGGAGATAGAGATGAAAATGTTGGTAAGCATTTTGCCTGGTATGTTGATGTCGTTGTCGTTTAACATCCGTTTTCCATGCTAGCATGGGTTGGACGATTTGACTGAGGGCTGGTGAACCAGATGGCTGCCCTTCCTAACGCCAACCACTCCGAGAGTGTAGTGGGTGCTTTTATATGCCACCGGCATGGGGCCAGTCAGGCGGTACTGGTAACGACCTCACTTGAATCTTTTACACATGCCACCGCCTTAATAATAATAATAATCCTTCCTATTAAAGGTACAAGGCCAGAAATTTTGCGGGGAGGGGGATAGTCGATTATACTGACCTCTGTGCTCAACTAGCACTTAGTTCATCAACCCTGAAAAGATGAAAGGCAAAGTGTACCTCAGCAGAATTTGAACTCAGAACATAAAGATAGATGAAATGCTGCTGAGCATGCTAATGCTTCTGCCAGCTTGTTGCAATAATAGTAATAAAGGTGTCAAATTGTGGCTCAAGGCCAAAACAATTAATAACACTAATAAATATAAAATAAATTAGAAAACCACACCTAGAAGGTAGTATTTGTTAGTTTTCATTGAAGATTAAATTGATTTGATATTGTTTGTTAAATGATTAGCATTATCTCAGTGAGAAACCTAACCAGTGAGAAACCTAACTACTTCATGCTTCATATCTTAGCAACAACATTGGATACTTATTCAATGTGCACTGCTCTATTTATCTAAGACTTTAGTATATTTATCTCACCCAAATATGATAAATCAAGTCAAACAGTAATCATTTTTTTAATATATAATTAGAACTAGTGGCTGTGTGGTAAGTAGCTTGCTTACCAACCACATGGTTCCGGGTTCAGTCCCACTGCGTGGCACCTTGGGCAAGTGTCTTCTACTATAGCCTCAGGCCGACCAAAGCCTTGTGAGTGGATTTGGTAGACGGAAACTGAAAGAAGCCCGTTGTATATATGTGTATATATATATATATATATATATGTGTGTGTGTGAGTGTGTGTACTTGTGTTTGTCCCCCAACATCGCTTGACAACCAATGCTGGTGTGTTTACGTACCCGTAACTTAGCGATTCGGCAAAAGAGACTGATAGAATAAGTACTAGGCTTACAAAGAATAAGTCCTGGGGGCGATTTGCTTGACTAAAGGCGGTGCTCCAGCACGGCCACAGTCAAATGACTGAAACAAGTAAAAGAGTTAAGAGTATATATATGGTTCAAAAAGCACAAAGGTCTTCTCTAATTGGAGCATGTTTGAAAAAATCTGTAATTTGGCACGAATGCAAAGTACTTCATCTCACCACTAATATGAGAGTGTAAAACTGTCTCAGCAATAATGATAGCACTTCTCAAGCTCGACTGGCATATCATTCAGTTTGGTTATTGAAAATTGGTGAAGGAAGAATCCCCAATGTTCAAAGACAATTATATGATGATGTAACAGAGATTCCTCAGCAATTTCAAGTCATTTGATCAACTATGTCTATGAAGATTCAGAAGTTAATTTTAACAATGCCCAATGGTTATCATCATGAGCAATATTAACATCAAAGAATGAAGAAGTTGACAATCTAAATAACCACATAATCCAGAAATTTCCAGGTGAGACATATACTCTGAGGAGTATTGATTTCGTTGCAGAAGATCAACAATCTGGACTCTATCCTCCTGAATTTCTGAATTCTCTTAATTAAGTGGCATGCCACCTCACATTATCAAATTAAAAATGGGTGTTCCTATAATGTTGCCAAGAAACCAAGATCAGAGATATGGGCACTGCAATGGCGCACACTTTTGATTCCCTGCATTATTCTTCAACCATCTGATACAGATTTGCCCTTTACTTTGAAAAGACACTAATTTCCAGTGAGACCTGCTTTCGTGATGTCTGTAAACACAAGTCAAGGACAAAGCCTTTCTAAGTGCAGCATATACATGCTTGCGCCCGTATTTACTCATGGCCAGTTATATGTTGCTCTTAGCAGAGTTGGAGATCCAGTGAATCTTAAAATATTTGCTTATCAATAAGAATTTACCAGATCAGGAACAAGTAGATATCATAATGAAAATGTAAGAAGACTTATTGTGCGTAATGTTATCTACACGGAAATAGTGCAAATATTGACATGTTGCCTATGTAAAAAGTATTTGCATAAATAAGAATATGTAAATATATTATCAAATTATATCTCTTGTGTATTTCTCAAACAATAGTTGAATTAAATTGAAATGTTATTCTAAACATAGCATTGTTTTTTTCCTTATTGATGGGTCATGTACTAGTATAAATAAAATTAACGATGAGCATGACTGTCTTCTGGGTGAAAAGGAAGATATGTGTTGTGACAACTGTAAGTTAAGCATACAGTGCCTCAGGGCAAGCTGTGAAAGACACTGAAAGACATTTACTCTTATACCAACAAGTGGTGTTCCTTGCCTGACCTGTAATTGTATGAGCTGACTTTGACATAAGAAGTCACAGGAGAGTCTACAAATTTTGACCATGTAATACAATTGTCTCTCACAGATTTGGGAGATTATTATTATTATTATCATTATTATTATTATTAGCTGGCAGAATCGTTAGCATGTCAGGCAAAATGCTTAGCAGCATTTCATCTGTCTTTATGTTCTGAGTTCTAATTCTGCCAAGGTGAACTTTACCTTTCTTTCATCCTTTCAGGCTTGATAAATTAAGTACCAGTGAAACACTGGGGTCAATGGAATTGACTAGCCCTCTCACCTAAAATTTCGTGCTTTTAGTAGAAAAGATTATTATTGTTATTATTATTAGCAATGTAAGTAAAATGGTTCCAACTAACAATCAAAATTCCAAATAGTAAAAAAAAGAAAAAGAAAGAAATCCAATGAAAAGAAATTTTTGTAATTCCATAGTGAATGTTTGCCTACTTCAATAGTTACCAACTCCATTTCTTAGTTGAATGATTTTACAGAGCTGTCTTAACAAAAATATAAGCCCTGAGTAAAGCAATGTACTGGAACCTCTAGAATTTATTTGTTGACAGAAAGCCACAGCGTACATAGATTTTAGAATTATCAACAACAAATGAGGTAGCGGTGGTGGTTGTGCTTTTCACAGTCACTCAATCTGCTAGAAATAGCAGCCATTTCTTATAAAATCACACCATGCCACCTTAAAAGAAAGTATCTTAAACGATGCAGCCCTACATAGTCTTAAAGTGGTCTAGTGGTTAGAGCAGTGGACTCATGGTTGAGGGATCGCAGGTTCGAATCTCAGACTGGGTGATGTATGTGTTTATGAGTGAAACATTTAAGTTCCACGCGGCTCCTGCAGAAGGTAATGGCAAACTTCTGCTGACTCTATATAAAATCATCCTGGTTTTAACGTCCACGTTTCCATGCTTGCATGGATTGAATGGAGTTTATTGTGGCTGATTTTTCTATGGATGGATGCCTTTCCTGTTGTCAATCCATACCTGTTTCCAAGCAATATGTAACATGTTTCTGCAGAATACTGGAAATGAATGATATTCATTTGTAACAATTGATACAAGGACACACACATATATATGTATGACAAGCTTCTTTCAGTTTCCATTTTCCAAGTTCAATGACAAGGTTTTGCTTGGCCCAGGGCTATAGTTGAAGACACTTGCCCAAGTCGATGTGCAATCGGACTGAACCCAAAGCCATGTAGTTGGGAAGCATGTATAGGTAAGACAAAAATGGTTACACATTAGTATATATATAATATAAAATACAAAATGGGACAAGAACGCAAAACATCCGGACAGCTAGGTGATACAAAAAGGGACAACAAAACATCCAGATAGACAATACAAAGAAAACAAGGATGGGTCATTCGAAGTTTTCTTTCCTCAGTCGAGCACCAGATTATCCTCGCAATTTCAGCTGATTATTCTTGAGATTGCTCCAATCTGGGCAGCCCCAAGGAAAAACTAAGCTAAGAGCATTAGATTCCTTGGAAGAAAGCAATGAATGTATACAAAAACAAGGACGGAAAAAAGCGGACAAAGTTACACAAATATAAATACAATAAAAACAATAACAAGACATAACAACAGGTGTCTTTCGACTAAGGACGAATTAAATTAAGCTGGCGCGTGTGGAAATGAAACCTTACGGCAGAGATACAAAAGTTTCGCAAACGCAGGGAAGAATATCGATGTTGCACGGACAACGGCCAGACGAAGAAAGAAAGAGCAGGCTTGGCTGACCGGTGGTCACGTGGGAAGAGAAGAGAGAGAAGTAGAAGCAGAGGGACAGAAGAATTAAGGAGGTGCGAGAAAAAAGGACAGGGACACAGTGAAGTGAAAAGTAGAGGGAAAGTGAGTGAGAAGAGAAGACAAAGAAATGCGATATATATATATATATTTCTTTACTGCCCTCAAGGGGCTAAACATAGAGGGGACAAACAAGGGCAGACAAAGGGATTAAGTCGATTACATCGACCCAGTGCGAAACTGGTACTTTATTTATCGACCCCGAGAGGATGAAAGGCAAAGTCGACCTCGGCGGAATTTGAACTCAGAACGTAACGGCAGACGAAATACGGCTACGCATTTCGCCCGGCGTGCTAACGATATATATATATTCAAGTGAAATTACACCCGATATGATTAGGAAGAACGTAATAATAATCATTCAAAGCTGTATGTTTACAGATCACAATTGCAAGTTTTATGCTGCTACTTTATTTAAGCACGACGAGTTTATTGCCAGACTAAAGCGGCAATTTTAAATATGGAATAGTGCCTAAACTGTCACCAGCTATCATTAATTTCTAAGCAGTCCAATATTTATTTCCGCTAGGCCTTCGAATACATTCAGCACAATGACTGAACATGTTACCATGAAAGACTGCGAACAAATGACATCGCTTGTTTGGGAGGTGATGCACGATTATACACATGGAGCAGGATGTCAAGACAAAGAATTATGAGCCCTCACATCGATACATATACGACAGGTTTCTTTCAGCTGCCGACATCCAAACCTACTTGCAAGGATTTGGTTAGCTTGGGGCTATAGTAGAAAGCAGTTGGTGAACGTGCTGTAGAATTGTACAGAACTGAAACCACGTGGTTTGTAAAGCGAACTTTGTAAACACAGAAACGAGTGTATGTGCGCGTGCGTATATGCATCCATATATTAATTGGTTTGGATCTTAGCTCGGTAACCTTCAGCATATAATTGACTAGCAGAGTATATTGTTATCTAGTATGTAAATACGGTTGTCCGCCTGTTTACCTTCCTTCTCTCGCTCTTTCTCTAAACAACTGAAAATGTGTTCTTCGAGTCGAACTAGAACCAAAACAACTGAAAATGTGTTCTTCGAGTCGAACTAGAACCAAAACAATCATTTCCACGAACACAATGTAACCTAGCAGAGCAAATTCTTTAACAACCTCTGCCTAACAGAAATCCATATAGCATGGTACTATTGCTTTTGAGGTTAGGAATACTAAATTTCTTTAGGTGACCTTGTTGGAATGCTACGTTATACATACTTAAACATACACTTACCTGTCTGCTAATCTCTCATACTCTTTCTATATACTTGGTGGAGCAAACAAGATAAACAGAACTCAGTACATGAGTATATGTATTTTATCATAAGAACCGGCAGACATTACCTTGTAATTGAAGGACCGAGAGTTTTGCGCATAACACCTATCAAACTCTTGGGTCACTCTGTAATTCCTGCCGATCAAAATAATCTCTTCATCTATAGATGATACCATTCAGATGTATCTAAACACATTTTGTTATTATCGACAGGTAGCAATAACTTAATTTTGTATTTATTTCCCTGTGAGAGCTAACAGCGTTAAAACAGGAACATATGTGATTGACCTATTTGCTAGAAATAGCAGTAAAATTACGTCAAATCGCAACCAACCGTCTTAAAACAGCAAGATGGTTGCATTAAAGCTATTATGGTTCTAGACACCAAAGTTGGAATTGTCACGGTTGGAACGCATTTGATCATTGGTCAAATGAATTGAGGCTAACCTGGGAGTAAACAATTACAGTTAAAGGATAGTTTGGAGTGTGTTTAAGGTGTTTTTATTAGGAATAAAGCCAAGACGTATCTAAAGAATCAAAGTACACCGTGAGGAGAGCGTTATTATTTATGATTTCTGCTATGGGCACATGGCCAGCATCACATTTTCGGCGAGCGTACTGTCGATCGAATCAACCATACAATTTTATCGTTATGTAACACACAGACACATATGTGTGTGTATATATATAGTGTGTTGAAGTTGAAAATGCTCTGGGATTCGTTTACATTTTTTAATTTTTAAAGGCTTAACTGGTTTCACAGATTTCTCTGATATTCAAAATTTGAGATAGAAAAAACTATCTTGCTTCTCATATACATACAAAACACAACATAAACATACATAAAAACAAACATTAATAGACATTATTACGGTGAGCCGGCAGAATCGTTAGCACACCGGGTGAAATGATCAGTGGTATTTCGTCTGTCACTACGTTCTGAGTTCAAATTCCGCCGAAGTCAACTTTGCCTTTCGTCCTTTCGGGGTCGATAAATTAAGAACCAGTGAAATACTGAAGTCAACGTAATCGACAAGTCCTTTCCCCCAAAATGCCAGGCCTTGTGCCTATATTAGAAAGGATTAATACCGGCAATTAGTGTAACGTTTCCATAGTTTTCCCCTCTGCAAAGGTAAATAAGACCGTCATAGCCACTTTCTCATCATATGTCGCAATTTATTTATTATTTTTTTCCTGATGCATTTATTACTATTAAAAAAAAAAACAAGTTAGTAATTGCTAGAGTTTTAGCACAAATACATCTATATATAATGTATATAAATAACCACTTACGCCATTTACGAGGGTTGAAATACGGATCAATAATAATAGGATAAGCAGCAGCTAGTGTAAGACCCACTAAACTACCGACAACAAGGGCGTATCGCCACCCTTTCAATAGCAACATGTCAAAAGACGTCTGTTGCAAGCGATGAGGATTCTTGTTTACAAGCTTCGGGTAACCGGAAGTGGTACGAAAGCAACAGGAAGTGATAGCTCTCTCACTAGTTAATTGCTATCAGAGTTATCTTCAGAAAGCCACACTTTCAGATTTTATTTTTTATTTCCTACGTTATTTCTTCGTACCCGCATGTTTACGTATTGTTTTTAGTTTTATATGTCAAACGTAAAATCCTATTAAAATGAATAAATCGATATTTAAAACATTCTCACACGTGTATCCATATTATAACATAATTTTAATGAAATTATTTTAAAATGTTTTCGTTCTTCTTAATTAGACTTTGTTTAAAAAATCTGAATTATAACTAAGATTTGAAACTGTCATATCTGATTATATTTGGGGATCAACGTCGACTTTTTTTTATCGTCTTCGGTTTCTATTTCATTTCTACCGCTCCCACCCCCACTCTTTCTGCCTCACTTTCCTTTTGTCTCTAGCTTCCTCTCTTCATCCCTTTCTTCACCACCCCTCCTCTCCATCCTTTTCTTCACCACCCCTCCTCTCCATCTTTAAGCAGCTTTTCTGTTGAATTGGTTGAAGGTTACAGTGGTACCGAGAGCTATTTCAAGGATCCGTTACCATACAAGACAGTAAATAAGAATAGCAATACCTCATTGACAACTACTTATCGTCACTCTGACAGTTTGGCGTGAGGTGCGTCTTTTGGTTTTTGCAAATTCTTTCGATTAGAAATAGGGAGTTTGGAATATAATAGTTTTCTTTTGGAGTATCTATCTTATAAAGCTATCTATTAGTATCTCTCGCACATAAATCTATATTTCTGGCTGGTTATCTAACTATCGTTTCTTACTACTTTCTTCTTTCCTTTCATAAAACAGACTTGGAGTTAGAAGTACGCCTAAACAAAGATATAAAATAAACAAGAACAGAGAGAAAAAACAAACAAAACCAAAACAAGTGAAACTAAAATCAAAGTTATCAATATTGTCAATAAAGTAAAATTGAAAATAGGAGGAATCCGGTGTTAAGAGCAGCGAAACGGTAACATCATCATTATTAACACCACCACCAACAACAACGACAGCCAAAGGATTAAAAAAATATATCTATGAAACCGGTCGATCGATAAAATCAACAGATTTCCTATCTTATTCACAAAAAGTCGTCAACTTATAAACTGAGAAACTCATAATTTCGACGGAATAACAAAAAGTAATGAATTATTGGATAGTCAGCAACTAAAATTAAAGGTTAGACAAATTATTGATCTATTTGAATTTCATGTTATTATGTTACTTTCGGTTACATCTTCATTTATTCGCTTTTCCTTTTCTTCTTTCAGTTTATTTTGTTTTATTTAAAGGAAGTGGACGTTATTTTCCAAATATTGATTCGGGGGTGGGGGATTAGCTTTTAGAAATAAATAAACACGGGAATTGGGCGAGTTTGTAGTGAAAGCGAATATCTCTCATTCAGCTTCGATTCTTGACCGAAAGTACCATAAAGATGCGAATGGAATTATGAGAGAAGCCGCTCATAAATAATTAAATAAATAAATTCTAGAACGAAAGCACCATAGAGATGTGAATGGAAATATAATAGAATCTGACCACAAATAATTAAATAAAATCCTAAAACATAACCATATCTCGAAATAAATACTGATTACTTATATATAAACAGTTCTAATCCCGATAAAATTAATTTATTTTAGGAAACCCCCTCATCTCTTGGGAAACGGAAAGGCTCTTTTTCTCTTCCTTTTCTTTTTCGTTCCCCTTTTAATATTCCTGTGTTTCATACAATGAAAATCACAATCTTGAAAAAAGAATCTTTTTCTTTTCATTTTTTTTTTGTCAAAATTTCTTTTCCTTCTCTGCAAGGAATTGGTCGCCTCCGTACCAGTCACAAAATAACGATTAATTCAATCAACTTATACTTCCACCCTAAACAACACTGGTGGCTTTGTGTCATTATAAGAAATCAATATTGATCAAAATAAAATATCTTTCAGTTTGTAAATCTACCCCTCTCCCCGCCCATCTCAACAAATTTGTAGTTTTGTGTCAATGTAAAAGAAATCAATATTGATAAGATTGAAACGATCCTTAGTAGTCAATCCCACCCTCATCTCTCCGCCCTGCGTTTACGTTGTTTTTTAGTCTGTCCTGTGCCACCCTGGTATTGATATAGTAAAACCAGTTGTTATTTATCGTGTCGGGTTAATCCGGTTCTAACAGACAAAGCATTCCAGCTGGGACTATTCCTTATATTCGGACATTGTACCTACGACTATATTATCTACTAAAGAAAGTAGGGATGTGATTTGATGGTGGTCTTTTGTTGCCTTCTAAAATTGAACACGCGCTCTCACACATACACACACATTCTTTTAATGATCAAGCTGAGTTTTAGTCGATCTTATATAAACCCCGATACTTGTTTTGTAGGCTGCTACTTATTTTATAGATCTCTGTTAAACTGTTAATTTACAGGACATAAACAAACAGTAGTACCAGTTAAGTTGTAGGAACATAAATGGAGACACGTACACGCTCATATGCAAATACACACACATACAAGGTGGGCCAATAGTCACTATCTTAATTTTATAATAGGAATAAATAAGCTTTTGAAAGCGGACAACTTGTGGATCTTTTCGGTTTGAACGGCAGTTTTTAACATAATTTCTAGGTAACTAAAAAATTTAAAACTTCTGATACTGGTAGAATGTGTTTATAAAACATCTTTTTCTCTTGGCTTATTGAGAAAATTCTATAATTTGTAAGATATTTGTTGTTTTTTTTCTTCAATTTCAACCAATTAATGACGTCCATTCAGGTAAAAAAATATTCTGTGCCATATGAATATGTGCCTCGTTTAAGAAACAGATTGTGTTTATTTACATTTGTGAAGAAAAAAAGATACCCTTCCCCCACTCCTAACCCTAACCTTAAAACAGATTGAAATGCAATAGATCGATACTAGGGTCATAATTATGGGTGACAATTTCATATGACACTGCTAGAAAAAACTGCCGTTCAAACCGAAAAGATCCCAACTTGTTATGAAACATCATAACTAAAATACAAAATACCAACATAGTTTTAACATCTACTTTTCCATGCTTGCATCGGGTCATACAAAATTCATTTAAAGGCAGATTTTCTATAGCTGGATGCTCTGTCTGTTACCACCCCCTCGACTGTTTCCAAGCAAAGTAATATCTCCCCAGTCCTTCAGGTATGAACAACACGAATAACCGGACATTTTTTGACAGATTGTCAATGAACGACACTTGTACGATGATGCATTTGTTTACAATCGGCATGCGATGTCCACACATGTATAGTGAGGATGGGTGGCCTAGTGGTTATGCTGTTGCATTCACGATCTCGAGATCGTGGTTTCAATTCTTGGCGTGGGCGATGCCTTGTGTTCTTGGGCAAAACACTTCAATTCACACTGTTCTGTGATCGTTTTCACATCTGATGTATGGCCACCGTGTATACTCTTACTCTTTACTCTTTTACTTGTTTCAGTCATTTGACTGCGGCCATGCTGGAGCACCACCTTTAATCGAGCAACTCGACCCCGGGACTTATTCTTTTGTAAGCCCAGTACTTATTCTATCGGTCTCTTTTGCCGAACCGCTAAGTAACGGGGACATAAACACACCAGCATCGGTTATCAAGCAATGCTAGGGGGACAAACACAGACACACAAACGCATATATATATACATATATACGACGGGCTTCTTTCAGTTTCCGTCTACCAAATCCAACGACAAAGCTTTGGTCGGCCCGAGGCTATAGTAGAAGACACTTGCCCAAGGTGCCACGCAGTGGGACTGAACCCGGAACCATGTGGTTGGTAAACAAGCTACTTACCACACAGCCACTCCTGTATCAGTACAGGTAATGTAGATTTGATGGAGGGAGTGAGCTAATGTACAACACAGTACAAACATTGATCACTGTAAACAAATCTGGACAGATTGTTCAGCAAGAAATCACAGAATGCTCATCTCTCATTTATAACAGGAGAGTTCACCATATATACATATTTTATTTATTTATGCGCCCTTTTCAAGCCTAGCCAGGCTCATGGGCCCGGTTTCCTAGTTTCTGTGGCGTATGTATCCCCCCCAGCTGGACAGGACGCCAGTCCATCGCAGCGTTACTCCAGAAACAGGAAGAGAGAGTGAGAGAAAGTTGGGTCGAAAGAGTACAACAGGGGTCGCCACCACCACCCTGCTGGAGCCTCGTGGATCTTTAGGGGTTTTTCCTCAATAAACACACACAACGCCTGGTCTGGGAATTGAAACTACGATCCTCCGACCGCAAGTCCGCTGCCCTAAACACTGGGCCATTGTGCCTCCACATATATCTATACATATATGTACATCATCGTTGTCGTTGAATGTCTGTTTTCCATACTGGCATGCACTGGATGGTTTGACAGGAGCTGGCTAGCTGAAGAGTTACCCTGGTTGGATGCCTGTTTTGGCATGGGTTATTGAATTCTAGGCTGTAATTTCCGGCTTGGAATTTCTGGAATCACCGTTGACACTGGCTTACGCTTATTGTCTGACCCCCATCATCATCATCATCGTTTAACGTCCGCTTTCCATGCTAGCATGGGTTGGACGGTTCAACTGGGGTCTGGGGAGCCCGAAGGCTGCACCAGGCCATATATATATATATGTATGTCTGTATGTACATTACTTGACAACTGATGTTGGTGTGTTTACGTCCCCATAACTTAGCAGTTTGGTGAAAGAGACTGATAGAATAAGTACTAGGCATACAAGGAGTAAGTCTTGGAGTTGATTTGTTTGACTAAAGGTTCTACGACCATACACGGTAGTATGCATATAGAAGGTCCTGTGCATATAGAAGGTCCTACGAATATAGCAGGTTAATCACACATGCACACACACACATGCATGCACACACAATTCCATGCACAGATGCACCTGAAAACACATATGCACAGAGACACACACACACATACAGGCACAGCACACACAAATAACACACACCCATATACTGCATTAATATTCCTTGCACTTTCCGTTGCATTGTTGCCTTTGTTGAACTCATAAAGCAAAATATGTCGAATATGCTCCTTTGTCACTCCCATTATAGCTATGAAAAAATAACTGTCAAAAATCGAACTGTGCTCTTCAAAACTTGCACTAAGAATAAGTACAAAGTTTAAAATTACTTCCTGCTTTTATAGCAAGTTGATGCAAGTAGTTTATCCTGTCCCCCTTCAACTTTTAGTTTATGCGATTGAAAAAACTGCATTATTTATGGGATGACCTTTATATATATATATGTGTGTGTGTATCAATTTAAATACACAGGTGAAAGAGCTATTAACAGTTTCATGCTTTTATGATACTTGAACAGGCATATTCATAAAATACACCATGTATATTATGTCTATACAAGTGTTGTAGATGCATGAGACTATTAATAGCTTTTTTCAGTTGTGTATTTAAATTGAAATTCATCTCTCACTAGATGGAGTATTTTTATTTGTTGATTCTACCTCTATTGGATCTGTAAACTATATATATATACTTTATTATTATTAAAGCTGCAAAAATATCACAAAAAACTGCTACTCAGAGTTTCATGTTCACGTCCATCGGACAGTTGTGATCAAGAATAAATTATAAGAAGATCCAAGGATCAAGGTGTAGGAAGTTAGTAGACTTCAAGAAATGCGTAGAAGATATATTACGTAAAAAAAAAAACTTTGAGGAACAATAGTGGTTTATTAGTGTAGAAAAATTAAATGGAAATCATAGTTGTGATCCCTGTGCCGGTGGCACGTAAAAAGCACCATCTGAACGTGGCCGATGCCAGCACCACCTTGACTGGCTTCTGTGCCGGTGGCACGTAAAAAGCACCAACTGATCATGGCCGCTGCCAGCCTCGCCTGGCACCAGTGGCGGTGGCACATAAAAAGCACCCACTACACTCTCGGAGTGGTTGGTGTTAGGAAGGGCGTCCAGCTGTAGAAACATTGCCAGATCAGACTGGAGCCTGGTGCAGCCTCCTGGCTTCCCAGATCCCGGTCGAACCGTCCAACCCATGCTAGCGTGGAAAGCGGACACTAAATGATGATATGGCCGTGACTTTTCCATTGTGTCATACTTGAGATGAAGACCTACCGAGCCGAGTAAAATCACAGTCATGGCAGATACCTGTGTCATGCAAATGGCACCTGTGCCGGTGGCACGCAAAAACACCCATTACACTCTCACAATGGTTGGTATTAGGAAGGGCATCCAGCCGTAGAAACCATGCCAACTCAGACTGGAGTCTAGTGCAACTTTCCAGCATGCCAGCTGTCCAACCCATGCCAGCATGGACAATGGATGCTAAAAGATAATGATATATATATATATATATATATATATTATATATATATATATATATATATATATATGTGTATATATATGAATACTCATATGTGTAATTAAAATATATACATCTGTTTATATTGATGTATGTATATATATATATATGTGTGTGTGTGTGTATATGTATGTATATATATATACATATGTGTGAATGCATGCATGTGAATAGGTATGTGTGCCCACATGTATGTATCTGGATATATATATATATATACAAGTGGATTGCATTTGTATATATACATGTATATGGGTTGGTGTGTGCATGCATGTGTTTGTGTGTGGGCATGTATGTGTGTCCGTGTGTATATATGTATGTGTATTAAAAATGTGTGTATGTGCACATATGGGGTTAGGTACAGGTGTCTGCTGATGCATGCATGTATACCTGTGTGTCTCAGTAGGAGCACCTAGGTGTGTGTAGATGGGTCTGAGTGTATGAGAGACCATGTGGAGGCATATATCTGCATGGTTATCTATTTTTGCGGAGGTGGGTGCAGTGATTCATGTGTGCATGCGTGTGTGTGTGTGTGTGTGAACATGTGTATTTATATGTATGTACATGTTTACGAGGGGCGTTCAATAAGTAATGCCCCTGACCCACTTCCCATTGCAGTAGAGCAACGAAACTTGGCACAGTTATTAGTCTTTTACTACATAGGAATCATCCAGAGTTATGCATTTCTCCCATCGTTTGATGCAGCTCTGGAGACCGTTTTTGTAGAAGACCCCAGCTTGGTCCTCCAACCATGACGTGACTTCAGAAATCAAGGCTGCATCATCTGGGAAACGCTTTCCTTTCAAAAACAACTTCATGGCTGGGAAGAGGTGAAAATCAGAGAGTGCAAGGTCAGGAGAGTAGGGGTGATTGGGGAGGAGTTCATAGCCGCACGCCTGTGCTTCTGATCTGGCTACACGCGAGTTGTGGACCGGAGTGTTGTCCTGCAGGAGGAGGATGCCTTTGCTGATCTTGCCCCGCCTCTTGATTTTGATAGCTTCTCTTAATTTCCTCAAAAGTGAAGCATAATAGGCTCCTGTAATTGTGGTACTCTTTGCCAGGAAATCTGTCATCACTACTCTGTCCCGGTCCCAGAAGACTGTGAGCATGACCTTGCCAGCGGAGGGCTGCACCCCTGCCTTCTTTGGAGGAGGTGAGTCACGGTGCTTCCACTGCATTGACTAGGCTTTGGTCTCTGGATCATAGTGATGGACCCAGGTTTCATCCTGTGTAATCAGTCTTTTGAAAAATTTTGACTCATCTTCTGGGCACATCTCCAAATTCATCCTCGAGCACTCGACGCGTTCTTGCTTCTGGAAAGGTGTGAGCAACCTGGGAATCCATCTGGCAGACACCTTTTGCATATGCAAATGGTCGTGAATGATAGTTTCCACAGACCCGGTACTAATCTTGACCTCATGGGCTATTTGGCGAATAGTTATGCGTCGATCTTCCAAAATGGCAGCCTTAACTTGATGGACAGATGCTTCATCAATGGCAGAAGGTGGGGGGGTGATCAGATCTGGGAGCTGTTTCCACAGAGTTCCGACCATGTTTGAATTCACAATGCCAGCGTTTTACAAGGTCATATGATGGGGCATCATAACCATAAGTTACTTTCATTTCATCAAAAGTTTCCCGTGGTGTGCGTCCTTTCAAATACAAAAACCGGATCACCACTCGACACTTAACAGGCTCTATTTCACACTTGACTCAGTTCAAACACCTGTAAATCATAAACCACAATTAGTTCAGAGCTGTAATTTGCCACTTAGTCTATAGAGATATAAATAATTGCACATGCAAAATTTCAGCTAGATCAAACAACTGCAAGTGGGTCAAGGGCATTACTTATTGAACGTCCCTTGTATATCTGGGCAGCTGAAGGTGTATCTGAGAGGGCTACTAATTAGAATATAACATTATTTTATAATAAAAATTGTTAAGAAAATATATGTATTTGTAACAAATAGTATCATTTTTGTAACTAAAAACATAAATATAATTAAGTATAAGTTTCTTTTCTTGTCCTGTATTTTTCCAGTTTCAATACATAAGAATATTCTAGCACTCTGTGCTTGCATTTTTCATTCTGTTATTGCTTGTTCTGTACTTTTTCAGTTTCCTTTCTTAAGAATATTCTAGGATTCAGTGCCAGCATTTTTCATTCTAGTATATATATATATATATATATATATATATATATATATATATATATATATTGTTATGTCCTGTTATTATCATTATTATTGTTTTTTGTATTTATATTCGTATTATTTTTTGTTTTTTTGTATTTATATTCATGTAACATCGTCCGTTTTTCAGTCCTTGTTTCGTATACATTTGATCCTTTTTCCAAGAAATCTAATGCTCGTAGCTTAGTTTTTCCTTGGGGCTGGCCAGATTGGAACAATCTCAAGATTAATCAGCCGAAATTGTGAGGATGATCTGGTTCTTGACTGAAGATTAGAGGCTTCGAATGACCCGTCCTTGTTATTTGTATCGTCTATTTGAATGTTTTGCATTCTTGTCCCATTTTATATTTTATATATATATATATATCATCATCATCATTATTTAACATCTGCTTTCCATACTGGCATGGGTTGGATGGTTTGATGGAAAACTGGTAAGCCAGGGGTCTGCACCAGGTTCTGATTTGGCAAGGTTTCTACAGCTGAATGCTCTTCCTAACACCAACCACTCCAAGAATGTAGTGGGTGCTTTTTATGTGCTGCCACTGGTATGGGTGCCATTGACCTGACGCTGGCATCAGCCACAACTATGATCTCACTTGGCTTGACAGGTCTACACAAGCATGGTATATCACCAAAGGTCTTGGTCACCTGTCACTGCCTCCATGAGGCCCAATGCTTGAACAGTGCTTTTTACGTGTCACCAGCACAGGTGCCAATCAGACGGCAGTGGCATTGGCCATGACTACAATATCACTCGGTTTGACAGGTCTTCACAAGTATAGCAAGTATAGCATATTGCCTAACGATTGAAGGGTGCTTTTAATGGGTCACTTATGCGACACTGGCATCAGCCATGACTGTGGTCTCACTTGGTTTGACGGGTCTTCTCAAGCACAGCATATCGCCAAAGGTCTTGGTTGCTTGTCATTGCTTCTGTGAGGCCCAACATTTGAAGATTGTGCTTAATCAGCTCGTCTCATGTCTTCCTGGGTTTATCTCTTTCACAGGCTCCTTCCACACTAATTCACACAGCTGTCCTCATCCATATGCATCACATGACCATACCAGCACAGTCATCTCTCTTGCACACCACATCTGATGCTTCTTATGTCCAACTTTCTCTCAGGACACTTACACTCTGTCATGCATGCACACTGACATTACGCATACTAGCTTCAATTCTTAGAAGCCTATGCATGTCCTCAGCAGTCACAGAATGGTTGTTTGCACACAGGCATCGTACAGTCTGCTTTTCACTCTGAGCAAGTGGCCTTTTGTTACCAGCTGAGGTAGGAACTCTCTGAACTTTGCCCAACCTATTCTTATTCTAGCAGCTATGCTCTCAGAGTATCCACCCCCGCTACTGGCTTGGTCACCTAGGTAACAAGCTATTGACTACTTCTAGTTTTCCCACTTGGCATGTAATGGAATCTATTTTCTGTACATTTTTGGTGTTAATTGTACTTGTGCACCTTCCACACATAAAATCTATCTTCCCTGTTAACCTTCCTCTGAGATTGCTGCACCTCTTATGTGTCCATAGCTTACACCAGGTACATCTTATGGAGTTTCTATCTATACCTTTTCTATAGATTGAGCAGGGCCATCTACCTGAAAAGATTTGTGATTTGTCCGTCTTCCTAATTACTAAGAATTTGGATTTTGCTAGGTTAACTCTAAGGCCCTTCAATCCTAGACCTTACTTCCACACCTGAAACCTCTCTAGTTCTGGTAATGACTCAACTATTAGAGCAACGTCATCAGCAGAGAGGAACTCCTAGGGACAACCTGGCTTGAATTCTTTTGTTATTGCTTGGAGGACTATGATGAACAAGAGGAGGCTGAGAACTGATCCTTGGTGGACCCCTTGACAACTCTCACCTTACTGACAGCATCCCTGTACATGGCTTATACAGCTCTCACCAACCACTCACCTATCTTTAGTTTCTGCATTGATCACCAGATAAGGGATTGAGGAACCCTGTGAATGGCTTTCTCTATGTCAACAAAAGCCAAGTACAGAGGTTTATCTTTTGTTAGGTATTTATCCTGCAGCTGTCTTACCAGAAATATAGCATCAGTGGTGCTTCTCCCTGGCACGAACCCAAACTGCATCTCATCTAAACTAACTCTCTCCCTAATTACTTGGGCTATGACCCTCTTCATGGCTTTCATGATCCAACAATTTGATACCTCTGTAATTATTCCTATCTAATGCATCACATTTACCTAGGTAGCAGTTGACTATGGTGCTGCTACACCAGTCTTTGGGTATGACTCCTTCGTGTATTATCTGGTTAATTATATGGGTGACTGGACCATAGCCAACACCGTCAGATATTTTAAGCATCTCAGCAGTGATTCCTGATGGGCCAGGGGCTTTCTGTGTTTTCATATCCTTAATTGCTTTATCTACCAAAGTTCTGTCAATTCAGATAGCTCGTCCCTCAGTGGGGTCAACATTTGGCAGACTCTCTTTCTCCCATTCATTTAGCAACCTTTCATAGTGGCATCTCCAAGTCTCTTTCTTTGCAGCTTCATTAAATGCAAGTGAGCCATCATCCATGCGGACACATTTCTCTCCTATGACTTCACAATTTTCTCTCACACACTGTCTTGCAATTTGAAACACTTCAAATCCCTGGTCCTCATGACACAGAACATTGGCAAATTTTTTCTGCCTCCCTCTGGCTAAGTAAACCTGTCTCCTAGCTTCCCTTCTGACCATCTAATGCATTTCCATGCTACCACTACACTTCCAGTCTTTCCAAGCCTATTTCTTTTTCCTAATGGCCCTGCCAACTGCATGCATATTTATATATTACATGTTATAATCATTAGATTGCAGCCATACTGGAGCACTACCTGGAAGGTGGTTCAAGGAATTGACCCCCAATACTTATTTTTAAGCTTGGTAATTATTCTATTGATTTCTTTTGCTGTTATTGGGGATGTAAACAAACCAACACCAGTTGTCAAGCGGTGGGCTGACCAATGCCTTATGAGTAAATTTGGTAGATAGAAACTGTGTGGAAATCTATTGTGTTTGTCTCCTACTACTATTTGATGACTGGTGTTGGTTTGTTTGTGTCCCTGTAACTTATCAGTTTAGCAAAAAGAGATTGATTAAGTACCAGACTTAAAAATATGTAGTGGGGCAATTTGTTTTACTAAACTTTTCACGGCAATGCTCCAGCATGGCTATGGTTCAGTGTCTGAAACAGTTAAAAGATATAATAAAGATATAAAACTAGATTGATAAAATGATTATTAATTAGAGCAAGGAAGTCTGTTAGGTGGAAAATAATTTATGTGAGAAAGGAAAAATTTGGAGAGAATGGATTTAGTAAGATCCAAAACACAATGCTATGGAATTTCTAAGCATGGGATTCAACAGCATAGAATATCCATTAGTTAAAACATTTTAGCAGGTTGTAGCTTTTAACCTTTTTATTACTATATTTCTGTTGAAAAGTGCTGCCTTCATTTTAATTAATATTGCAAATAATGAAGAATTTATTAACCCTATAACTGCAAAATTAAATTTCATGATTATCTCAGTAATAATGTTAAACATCCAATAAAGTTGACATGTCTCAACAGAAAATAGTTGCAGCTATAACCTTCCCCCATGAAAGATAGATTGGTATTGAAAACTGCTTTCCACAGAAATTTTGAGTGGATATATCTGCTTTTTACTGTTAAAATAATTTTGTCATTATTAATCTGCTGTTTCAAATATAAATTAATATGGAATTTTGATGAAAGATTTAAATTTAGATTACATTAAAACAGGAAGTTTGTATCAAAGGATGAGATGGTATCAAAAGGATTAAAGGAGACTGTTTTGGGAACAGTTACCTGCTTACTTAAGTAATGATATAAGATTTATGTACTCTTCATCCTTGCTGTAAAAAGATAATGAATAAATACACCCTAGCTTCAATACACTTGAGCACCATTTGAGCATGATCGTTGACAGAGCGGCTAACTGGCTTCCGTACCAGTGGCACATAAAAGGTACCATTTGAGTGTGATCGTTACCAGCTTCGCCTTACTGGCACTTGTGCCCCGTGCTAGTAGGGTGCTAAGAGCACCATCTGAGTGTGATCAATGCCAGAGCGGCTAACTGGCTTCCGTGCCGGTGGCATGTAGGAGGCACCATTTGAGCGGGATCATTACCAGCATCGCCTTACTGGCACCTGTGCCATTGGCATGTGTAAAAAACAAAAATTTGTGCGAGGTCGTTGCCAGTACCGCCTGACTAGCCCCTGTGCCGGTGGCACGTAAAAGCACCACTACACTCTCGGAGTGGTTGGCGTTAGGAAGGGCATCCAGCTGTAGAAACTCTGCCAGATCAGATTGGAGTCTGGTTCGCCAGCCCTCAGTCAAAATCGTCCAACCCATGCTAGCATGGAAAGCGGACGTTAAACGATGATGATGATACATACATACATAAAACATGCATGCATATGCACATATTATGTACATTGATATCATCATCATCATCATCATTTAACGTCCACCTTCCATGCTAGTATAGATTGGATGGTTTGACAGGAGCCTGCTCCAGATTTCTGTGTCTGTTTTGGCCAGGATTTTATGGCTGGATGCCCTTCTTAACACCAACCATTCAGCAGAGTGGACTGTGCTTTTTACCTGGCACAAGCACAGGTGAGGTCAGGCAAGGTTTTTACAGCTTGATGCCCTTCCAAATGCCAACCACTTTACAGTGTGAACTGGATGCTTTCCATGTGGCATCAGCACTGGCAGGGTCACCAAGTAACTTGCAAGAGAGAGGAGGGGGCATTGAACGAAGTGATCTTGTGTCAGATGAGAAGTTATAGCAAGACAAAGAGATAGAAACAGGTGTCTTGCTGTAGAGGAGGTACATGGTTACCTAGCCAAAGAGAGAGATATCAGGAATGAGGACAGAAGCAGGTGTGCTGCTGTAAAAGAGATACAGGGTTACCTAGCCTGAGGGAAGAGCAGGAGAAGGACGGAGAGAGAGAGAATGGGAGACAGCAAGAGAACAGGAAAGAGATGGTGATAGAGTGCCGGGCATACTCAAAAGAGACAGGGATCAGAATATAAATGGGATGGCCAAGTATAAGAAGAGAGAGACAGATGGGGGCAAATGCCAGGGCATACCCTTGAGGTATGGAGGTAACAATATGAGTAGCAGGACATTGCCAATGAAGCGTGAGTTGAGAGTGAGAGAATGAGGAGTGCAACACATGCATGCATAGCTATGTGTGTGTGTGTGTGTGTGTTGGCTGTGTGGTAAGTAGCTTGCTTACCAACCACATGGTTCCAGGTTCAGTTCCACTGTGTGGCACTTTGGGCATGTGTCTTCTACTATAACCTCAGGCTGACCAAAACCTTGTGAGTGGATTTGGTAGACGGAAATTGAAAGAAGCCTGTCGTGTGTCTGTGTTTGTCCCCCCTCCCATCATCACTTGACAACTGATGTTGGTGTGTTTATAGTCCCCGTAACTTAGTGGTTCAGCAAAAGAAACTGATGGAATAAGTACTAGGCTTACAAAGAATAAGTCCTGGGGTTGATGTGTTCGAATAAAGGCAGTGCTCCAGCATGGCTGCAGTCAAATGACTGAAACGAATAAAAGAATATATGTGTGTGTGTGTGTATGTATGTGTCTCTCTATCTATGAGTTATTTCTCAACTCATTTTAGCTAATTTTAGTTTTGTTTATGCCAATTATCGAGGCCATTAGAGACTTCTATTCATCTTTTGTTATATATCTATTTTGTTCAACTGGAAACAAGGAAAGGCAACTGCTGTGCTGGTGATGCCTGTTGAAGCAGTAGTACATGTACACAGCGTACCACTTGTCTCCAATTGATTAAATTGCCTTTTCCTTAATCGCTTATCAGTTTCAAAATATCCTTGATTTTTGAAATTATTCCCTCACCACTATCCATTTGGAGATAGTTCCAATCACCATAAAAAAATTGTCCTACATTCTGGGAGCAAAGATAATTTCAATAAATCAAAAATTTATCTTATTTGTTATTTGAAATACACTTTTACTCTTTTACTTGTTTCAGTCATTTGACTGCGGCCATGCTGGAGCACCGCCTTTAGTCGAGCAAATCAACCCCGGGACTTATTCTTTGTAAGCCCAGTACTTATTCGATCGGTCTCTTTTGCCAAACTGCTAAGTGACGGGGACGTAAACACACCAGCATCAGTTGTCAAGCAATGCTAGGGGGACAAACACAGACACACAAACACACATACATATATACATATATACGACAGGCTTCTTTCAGTTTCCGTCTACAAAATCCACTCACAAGGCATTGGTCGGCCCGGGGCTCGTTCAATTTTTTTTATCCAAGTACATGAAACTGACCACTGAGTTCTTCCTCTTAGCTCATTTTTTTTTGTTTTATTCATATCATCATCATAATCTTATCATGGTTTAATTGTCCATTTTTCATGCTGACATAGGTTGGATAGCTTGGCAGGAGCTTGCAAGCCAGAAAACTCCATCAGGCTCTGCTGTTTGCTTTTGCACGGTTTCTATAGTTGGATGCCTTTCCTAACACCAACGACTTTACAGAGTTTACTGGATGCTTTTTGTTTGGTACCAGCAGCAGTGGTGATGATGATACATACATACATATACATAACCTAGTGGTTAGGCTGTTGCACTCATGATCGCTAGACCGTAAGTTTGATTCCCTGACTGGACAGCACATTGTGTTCTTGAGCAAAACACTTTATTTCACATAGCTCCAGTCCTGCTTTTGATCAAGGGGGAATATTGGCCTGCTCGCCTAGCCAGTGGGGTGTCATGATTTGAAGGCTAAAACAATGCAAAAGCACATTGTTACCAGCAATGTGTAACAACATCTGACAGCCTGATCAGTCATGTGAGCATGTGATATATATCTATACTATAATGGAGAAAGCTGCTTATTATATATATTATATATTATTATATATAAAAAAATGATAAATGTGCCCTTTTAAAGCCTAGCCAGACTCATGGGCCCGGTTTCCCAGTTTCTATGGCATATGTGTTCCCCAGCTTGACGGGACGCCAGTCCATCACAGCGTTACTCATTTTTGCCAGCTGAGTGGACTGGAGCAATGTGAAATGAAGTGCTTTGCTCAAGAACACAACGCCTCACCCGGTCCAGGAATTGAAACCACAATCTTACGATCATGATGCTGACACTCTAACCACTAAGCCATGCGCCTCCACTATATTATTATATATATATCTATACTATAGTGGAGAAAGCTGCTTATTATTTAGTAAGTATGTAACAATTACTAAAAGTACTAAAAGAAAGCAATTATTAAAGAGTTGACTGTCTGCAAATATTTTTTATGAATTCATGTTCTAAGAAATTTCCTATAATTTTGATATCTTGAGTTTATTGAATTTTTATTGAATTTAAATATTCACTGCATCCTATTCATCACAAATTTAAATATTCATTGCATTCACTACGGAGTATTCCATTTTCATTTGTAAAGTTTCTCACTTTCTCTTTTAAGTTTTAATTCGCTATTAATGTATACGTAATGTAAAAACATTATTTATTGAATGAAAATTTTTTAAAATACCCGTATAATTTTTTTAACATGAGGTAGCTGTGAGAAGAGCCTAGAAAGTTGGGTAATTACTATAAAAAGATGAGAAAAGAAACAAAAATTTACTGACAAGTACTCAAAACTGGCATCTTATTCACACTTTCCAAACACTTCAACAGTGACACATACACACACACACACCCCTATACACATTTGTGCACACACATAGATACACATACACACAAAATGAAAAGCAATGAATGTGTGTATGCATGCTGTTCACTGATAAAATTTTTCGAGCTGCATCACTTTTGTGAAGTTTTGTCAGTGAACAGGTTGCGGTTTCAAAGCACCAAAACTGTTATGATACAAATAAAGTTTTAATATTGAAGTGAAACTAATGGTATTTATGTGTTCTTGAATGGTTTACAAACATCTTCCACACTGCAATTGTTTTGTTTCAGCACACGATCTCAGATCAAGTCACTTGCTATGCAAGTACATCTCCATAATTTTTTTCAATCACTGTAGATAAATGCCAGCAACGACCTTCTCAGGCTCTCCAATATTTTAATTTCTAAACAGAAAATCGGGGGCAGGAAGTGGGGTTGCAAAAAATTCATAATTTCTCAAATTTTCTTTTTTTTATAACATATAAATAAATGTATTTATGGGGGAAAAATATTGAAAAACATCAATAGATGCAAGAGTGATAAAGAAACGAAGAGGGTTGTCTTTGGATGTGCTAGAAACAACAACCAAATCGCCCATAAATCACTTTTCCCTCTGAAAATATTAACAATTTATTTATATTTTTTTTTACCGAAAATGCTCTTACCATGGTTTTGAAGTGCAAAAAAGAAAAAAAAAATGGCCAAAATAGGTCCAGAGTTGGATGATGAGAGAGGGGGTGTATGTAAAAAAAACAAAGAGTTTTTAAAACATTTTTCATACAAAGATGCCTCCTTGCAACCCCATCATTTCGGAGGCTGTGGTTTAAAAAAAAAAAAAAAAAATGGGGAAAATACCCGAAAACATTTTCCCCACAAATTTCTTCATAATCGTAACCTATGCCATTTGAAAGGGATTTGTATAAATTTTCATTAACAGATACCGGTCTTCCTGAAAGTTATGAAGGAAAAAAGTCAGATCGTGTTAATTTTCTGAAACTCCTCCCTCCACCCACTCACAAAAATTCTTCCACATAAATCCCTCTGTACTCTGAAGCCACAACATCTAAACGGTATTTGTAGAAGGCGGCAAGCTGGCAGAAACATTAGCGCACCGGACGAAATGCCTAGCGGTATTTCGTCTGTCGTTACGTTCTGAGTTCAAATTCCGCCGAGGTCGACTTTGTCTTTCATCCTTCCGGGGTCGATAAATAAAGTACCAGTTTTGCACTGGGGTCGATATAATCGACTTAATCCCTTTGTCTGTCCTTGTTTGTCCCCTCTATGTTTAGCCCCTTGTGGGTAGTAAAGAAATAGGTATTTGTAGAAACTTTTGTTAAAAAGTATCCATTTTTCTTGATGCTATGAGGTAACAAAGTCAGGGGAATACACATCTGTAGTAATGACCTTTTATATATATGATTTTTTTCATTTTATATTTATTTCATTCATTGTTTGCAATGTTCTCTCTCTGTCTTTCTCACACACACTGCAAAGCTTACAGATGGGTTGCTGAACTGAAATCACTATGTTACTCTGAGGAGAAGGTAAAACTTGATAAACTGCTTCTCCCTCTGTTGTAGGACTACCGTGACGTTTGTTTTAAAAAAAGAGATTATGACTGTGATGAAATAATGACAGCAATATTTACTAAGCAAGTGAGCGCTATTATACAAAGAAATAATTAGATGTAAAATATTAAAATTATTAGAAATGGAAATCAAATGTGAAAATATTATCAAGGGTGTAGCAGAAAACCGCCCGGAGGGCAGTCTTTCTGCTTTCATAATACTAAAACCCCAGAGATGTTTGTGTGAACACAAACACACGTCCGTATCTGTTACATATACACACACATAGTGTTTGTGCTCTCTAAGAAAGAAAAACAAAACGTCGACTTTTTGACATACACACTATTTTAATAATTTAGAAATATTTTTAACTGAATGTGATTTCAAAAATGTAAGTTTTGTTCAGTTTTTATATTTGAGATTTTTTTAAACAGACAATATTTTTGTTTTTTTTTAAAAATATTTTCAAGTAATGACGATCTTTCGCTTATTGTCAGGAGTTCGTTAATTTCCGTGAACATTTTTTATTTATTTACTTATGTTTTAAAGTAAAGAGACGATAAAGTGAAAGATGTATGTACGTGTATATGAAATGGATTTGTGTGTGTGTGTGAAAGAGGGAGAAAGAGAGAGAGAGGAGAGAGAGAGAGAGAGAGAGAGAGAGGGAGAAAGAAAGAGATAGAGAGTGTGAGTGAAGGTATGTGTTGTCATGTATACGTATATACATCCTTTTTGTATGTATGTGTGCTTGTGTTTATGAGAGAGAGAGTGAGTGAGTGAAGGGGTGTGTTGTCATGTATACGTACATACATTCTTTGTATGTTTGTGTATATATATATATATATATAGAGAGAGAGAGAGAGAGAGTCAACGTGTGTGTTCTCATGTATGAGTAAGTGGCACTCTCTCTCTTTCTCTCTCTCTCTCACACACACACACAAATCCATTTCATATACACGTTAATATGTCTTTCACTTTAAAATAAAAATAAATAAAATTTTTTTACAGAAATTAACGAACAAAACCAGCTGATCCGGATGACAGTTCTGAGAGACAAAGCAACAGTTTTGCCCCAAGGGAAAACCATTACAAAAATAATTTGGAGTGCATTCAACGTATCTCAGGTCCAAAGATTTGGCTGCTATTTCCAGCACGCCCTGCTACCAAGTAACAGCTATTTGCGATAAAAGATCCGAAATACCTGTTACGTGCTGACAGGGCGTGCAAGAAATAGCAGCCAAATCTTTCCATTTCTGGTGAAAGGAGCCATTTACGCGTGATTTCGACGTTACATTCATTGAAAGCATGTGAAATAACCTAGAAAAGAAAAAAAAAAAACCCACAAAACAAAACTCCGTTACTGGGAAATTCAGACATTCCAGGTGACCCAATGAGTCACAGGTAGTCTAGTCTAGTCTAGTATAGATATATATATATAGATATATATATTATATATATATATATATATGTATAAGGGTGAAAAGGAACACACGAGTTGATATATATGAAAAAACAAGTAAAAAATAGAAAATGCTAAAATAATTTTATAGTGAACATTTCAGTACCGGTTTCGGTCATTTTGAGACCTTTTCAACTGTAACGATTAAATAATTAAATTTAGAAAAATTAGAAGAAAAGTTTTCTTAAAAGAATATTTCTATAGTAGTGTTCAGATTTAAGTGGCATTCTGCCTTTCTCTGACTCCCTTGTTTGCACTTGTGTGTTCGAGGTAGTTGTGAGTTCTTGGTAGGGTAGTAGAGGGAAGGCTGGTGAGGAAAGGGGGGTGGGAGAATCTGGGAGTGCCCTGATGGTCGTATTTTGAATGGTCAGTGGCGGCTGGCAGTCTCAGTTCAATTCAGGAGAATATTTATATTGACAGGCTTGTTTATAGAATTAGCGTAGGTGTTATACTAAAAAACATTAGTGACAAACTTAAGGGGTAGGGGTGGAGAAGAAGAGAAGAAGAAGAAGAGAAGAAGAGAAGGAGAAGGAGAAGATGATGGTGATGGTGGTGATGATTATGACGACGATGATGATGATAACGATGATGATGAAGAAGAAGAAGGAGGAGAAGGAGAAGATGGTGGTGATGATGGTGGCGATGATGATGACGCCGATGATGATGATAACGATGATGATGAAGAAGAAGAAGAAGAAAAAAACAGAGAAGGGAGAATATGAATGGGTGTACATATAGCTATGAAGGGGCTGATTAGTAATGGATTCTATGGAGTGTAGTATTTGTGTGTGTATATATATATATTTTTTTCTTTTATTCTAAAGTTGAGGTATATTAATTGTTTGTCGTAGACCCGTTAAGAAGTGGCTTGTATTTTGTAATAAAGAGATGTTTTTTAGTATAACACCTACGCTAATTCTATAAACAAGCCTGTCAATATAAATATTCTCCTGAATTGAACTGAGACTGCCAGCCGCCACTGACCATTCAAAATACGACCATCAGGGCACTCCCAGATTCTCCCACCCCCCTTTCCTCACCAGCCTTCCCTCTACTACCCTACCAAGAACTCACAACTACCTCGAACACACAAGTGCAAACAAGGGAGTCAGAGAAAGGCAGAATGCCACTTAAATCTGAACACTACTATAGAAATATTCTTTTAAGAAAACTTTTCTTCTAATTTTTCTAAATTTAATTATTTAATCGTTACAGTTGAAAAGGTCTCAAAATGACCGAAACCGGTACTGAAATGTTCACTATAAAATTATTTTAGCATTTTCTATTTTTTACTTGTTTTTTCATATATATATATATATAGATAGATAGATAAAACTTACTTCGAAAAGGATGTGTGGCGTTCGATCATATAATAATATAAATATATGCATATATACATACATGTACATACCTACATATGTATGTGTATATACATGCATGTATGATATAGGGCATAAAAAAAACCTTGAACACAATGAGAAATGAAAACATAAAAACAAAAACATAGAAAACGAACTTTTTTTCGAACAACGAAAAAAAAGCCAAACAAACAGAGAAACGAGACATGCAACATAAAGAGTATTCCCCTTCATCAGTTGTCCCTGTTTCATCTACTCCACAATTTCGAAGGCAAGGATAATACGTGACTTCGTTGAAACAGCCCTTCCTGCAAAGCAAATTTAATAAAATTTGGGATTTTTTGCGAAGGATGAAAGTGGTAACAAAAACAGGACAGTGAGAACAAGACAGTAAAAACAAACGGTGAGGGTTGTTAAGCCAAGATGCTAGAAAAATTATTATGAATGCTAGGAAGACGAGCTTATGAGAGGAGACAGGTATAATCATAAAAAGAATATTTTAGCGGCATTATAAGGCTATGAGCTGGCAGAATCCCTTAAACGAGGTACATATTCATACGGCACAGAATGTTTTTTTTTACCTCAATAGACGTCACTGATTGGTTGAAATTGCAGAAATTGAAGAAAAAACAACAAATATCTTACAAACTATAGAACTTTCTCAATAAAGCCAAGCGAAAAAGATGTTTTATTAACACACTAGCAGTATCGCCCGGCGTTGCTCGGGTTTGTAAGGGAAATAACTATATAAGCATTTTTAGAGAGTTATATCCAAAAAATAGCAAAAAATGCATTAAAAATGGAAAAAATATGATGGTAAATTTTTTTTTAAATCGTTGACTCATCGTAGACATTTTTAGAGAGTTACTTCCCTTATATAATAGCGAAAAAATGCATTAAAATGAAAAAAAAACGATGGTAAATTTTTTTTTAAATCGTAGACTCATGTAGACGCTTTCTTAGCCATTTCTGTTTTGGTGTCTTCAAGCCATGAAGTCGTTGTTCTAAAAGAACACTGGTCTCCTTGACAACGCATTACGACGTTGATTTCCTTACACTACCTTCCCCACAGGTGCAGGTGTGAGCGTGGACGCCAACTCCGCCGCCATCGACACACGAAAAATTATGCATTAAAATGGAATAAAAAATGATGTTAAATTATTTTTAAAATCGTAGACTCATCGTAGACGCGCGCTAATAGTCAGACGGACTCGATATGAATCACGACTATAAGCTACCCGAATTTGGTTAAACTGTACCGCAAAATGTGGGAGTAGTTAGGAATCTAAATCGAAGGGGACAGACACTCACACAACTACAGTTTTATATATATAGATATACATAGCGCAGTAGTGGTGAGATATGACAGCAAAGAAAAGCATACATTCACTCTCTGCATGCAATTAGACTCGGAAAGTTCGTGAGGAACCCATTGACCCAATTTGCTGACTTTTCCGATAGCACACAGGTGTCAATGAATGGTTGAATGACCAAATCCAAGCTTCTCTGCTAGTTCCTCAACAGTTACGATGATATTTTGTTCCACCAGGGTTTTCAGGATGTCCTTGTCGAGTTCTACAGATCTTTCAGGATGAGGCTCGTCTTCTAGGCTGTAGTTTATGGCTCGGGATTTCTGGAACCACCATTGACACTGCCTTACGCTTATTGTCCAATCCCCATATACTGCATTAATATTTCTTGTACTTTGCACACATTTATATTCTGTTATTCTTTTATATGTTTCAGCCTTGAGGTTGTGGCCATGCTGGATCATGTGTGTGTGTGTGTGTGTCTATCTGTCTGTCTGTCTGTATGTATATATGTATATGTATGTGTGTGAACAATAATATTTTCAACAGATGTGTTGCAAATGTATCTGATTGTTCTCAAGCTTCAATATTGTGTGTGTGTGTGTATGTGTGTGTGTGTATGTATGTATGTATATGTATGTATGTATGTATATGTATGTATGTATGTATGTGTGTATGTATGTATGTGTGTGTGTATGTATGTGTGTGTGTGTGTATGTATGTATGTATGTATGTATGTATGTATGTATGTATGTATGTATGTATGAGTGTATGTTTACTTTATTACTAATTACTCTCTTCCAAGAACATTTTCACTCACTCTTAGCTCTTAGCTTCCCATACATTTTACTCATGTATCTATCAGCGTCATAGACAGAATACTTTCACTTTAGTCTTCCTCAAATCACTCTGTCGCTATTTACTTTCATTTTATTCGTTGCCCACTGTGTGTGTGCGTTTGCGTGTGGTGTAAACCAGACTAAGAAAAGCATTTGACACACACACCAGAATGTGAGTTTTCTGTAAATTTTAGCTTAATTGGAGTTTAAATTTTAAAAACTGGACCTGGCATGACGCGATACATTGTACTCTCAAAAATGCTAGGTAAATTGTAATTGAAGAAATCCTATATTGTAGATTTGTATAACTCCCAAAGGGAGGCAGATAAAATCTGCCTTTTATAATAAGAGATTCTACCAGTATACGAAGTTTAAAAGTGTTTAGTTACCTAGAAATTATGTTGAAAACTGCCGTTCAAACCGAAAAGATCCCACTTCACTGTCTGGCTGAGGCTCGACTAAACTTTCTTAATAAACTGCCACCACAAATTGCTAGGTATGTTCATTTTTTATCAACTAACGAAGATAAAATCCCTAACGGAAAAATATTAAAGCGAAACCCCAGTTCCAAGAGAACTAGCCAACAACGAAACATCCACCAATCCAGCCATCACTCCATGCATACATACATACATGCATGCGTAATACATACATCATCATCATCGTTCGACCGTGGTCAAGACAATGGAATTTACCATGCTACGCCAGACTTTACGGTCCATCATGGCATTACGGAGGTCCTGTTGCTGGATGCCTGTATCCCTGGAGATTACATCAGGGTAGGAGAGTGTGCGCCCTCTGGCATTGCGAGTAGATGGCTTCCAGAGGAGAAGAGTAGAAATGACTTCCTTTTCAGCTCTACAACAATGTCCAGCAAACTGGACTCTCCTACCTTTCACAAGAGATGACACAGGTGGTAGTTTCCCATATACATACATACATATATACATACAAACAAACAACTTTCTTCATTAAGATTCATTTCAATTTAGGACCGAAAAGCGAGGATGCCCACTAAACTTGAAGTCAAATGAAGAGACTCGTGATGTTTATATGCACATTACAGTTATGGTAAACAAGCAGTTTACAGAGGCAAAAGGAAGTGAAAGTAGGTGTGATTGTGTGGTGAAAAGCCTGCTTCCCAACTATATAGTTCTGGGTTCAGTCCCACAACATGGCACCATTGCGGAAATGTCTTCTATACTACAGCTTCGCGCCGACCAAAGGCTTGCGAGTGGATTTAGTAGACGAAAACTATAAGGAGCCTGTCATATATACATAAATCTATGTGTGTGTGTGTCTTCGTGTCTATGTTTGTCTCCTACCACTGCCAAACAAACGATATTGGTGTGTTTACGTCCACGTAACTTAGCGATTTGGCATAAGAGACCCATAGACTAAGTACCGTGCTTAGAAGACAAAATAATTACTGGGGTCGATTCATTCGACTAAAAATTCTTGAAGGCGGTGCCCCAGCATGGCCGCAGTGTAATGACTGAAACACGTAAAAGATAACAGATGAATTATCCTAAGAAAGTGAAAGTAAACTGCGATAGAAACAGAAAGTGACGACAATGACATCCCAAAATTTCATAAAAAAAGAACATAAAGAATTCCTACATTATGCTATTCCCAATGGTTACTACATGTATAGAACTTTCGGATCTTTTCGGTTTGAACGGCAGTTTTTAAAAATAATTTCCACGTAACTAAACACTTTTAAACTTCGTATACTGGTAGAATGTGTTTATAAAACATCTTTTTCTCTTGGCTTATTGAGAAAATACTATGGTTTGTAAGATATTTGTTGTTTTTTTTCTTCAATTTCTGCAATTTCAACCAATCAATGACGTCTATTGAGGTGAAAACATTCTGTGCCGTATTCTGTTTAAGAAACAGATTGGGTTTATTTACATTTCCGAAGAAAAAAAGCTACCCTTCCCCCCACCCCTAACCCTAACCTTAAAACAGATTGAAATGCAATAGATCGATACTAGGGTCATAATTATGGGTGACAATTTCTTATGACACCGCTAGAAAAAACTGCCGATCAAACCGAAAAGATCCGAACTTTCTAGTGATATGTTAAGTATTTCAGAAGTAGCAACTGAGACATTCCACTCCAATATACTATACCCAGCAACGAATATCACTGAGAAGTGTGACTGCTTACATCGTATATCAAACGCATATGTGATTTTCAAGTTATATTAAATATATATGTACGTTTTGTACATTGGTTTTGGTCACATATAGTGTTTATATAAAATTATGGGATATCACTATTACCACTTCAAGTTTCCATCGCAATTTAATTTAATCTTTTCGACGACAATTTACTTTCACTTTTTTTTACGGCCGTAAACTGCATGTTAACCTCTTCCTCCTACATTTCCCATGTTTCTCAGCTTTTGGAAATCTTCTTCGGATACACGCCGGGCGAAATGCTTAGCGGTATTTCGTCTGCCGCTACGTTCTGAGTTCAAATTCCGCCGAGGTCGACTTTGCCTTTCATCCTTTCGGGGTCGATTAAATAAGTACCAGTTACGCACTGGGGTCGATATAATCGACTTAATCCGTTTGTCTGTCCTTGTTTGTCCTCTCTGTGTTTAGCTCCTTGTGGGTAGTAAAGAAATAGGATAACTGCTTTTTAAGTAATTGATACATAGGTTGAGAATTGGACCAGAGAAATGCCTGTAGTAGTTATGGCCCTAAAGAGTTTTGAGTTCAAATCTCTCCGAGAGTAATTCTGCCTTTCCTCCTTCTGGAGCTGCTTAAAATAAAATACCAGTCAAGTACCAAGATCGAATATTGTAATTCATTTTCCTTGGGTATGGACGGAATTGTAACAGAATATATTTTATAATTCAAAATTGTTATAACTTGAATATGCTGCTGCTAAAATATTGTTTCAAATTTTGGCACAAGGCCAGAAATTTCAGGGGAAGGGGTGAGCCGATTACATCGACCCCAAGCGGAAGAAATGTCGCTGAGCATTTTGTTCGACATGCTAACGACTCTGCGAGCTCGCTGCCTTGTTAGCTTCACAATTATAAGGTCACATAGGGAAGTATCGACTGCTGTAGTCTTGAGTCACCTCAGATTGTGAGTCATATTGGATTGTTGTTATTTAATTCAACGTGAGCTTTATATCAGCAAATCAGTGATCAAAACATTCCTACCGTGACCATTCCGTCTACGGTACAGCGTGATTTGAGGCAGATTCGGCTGTAATATCTAGCAGATCCTGTAACAATCACGTGTTTATTTTTTCAAAACTGATTGAGGATTCACTTGTAAATAAAAACATGTAATAAATAAAACATCATACACACACAATATATATATTGCTGCAGGCGACATGTTCAAAGACGCTATGTCCGGCCACTTAGAATAACGTACTCAAAGATGAGTTTGAGAATGAATAAAATACTTAATCCATAATTTGCTGATCAACGATTATAGCTTTATATATAAACAACAACATCATAATTCGCTGGTGGACTCAGGATTTCGCGGTGTGAAACAAGCCTGGCCTTTTAAATTATAATTACAGCTTGCTCGATGGTTTCCATTCTGTTCCCGCCTGATTACTAAAGGCAGAAACAAATACATCTCACGGTCTCTTACTTTTGAGAGAATACCTTTAATATACTTTTGAGAGGATATTCTTCGAAATTTGGTGAGGTGGAGCAAAGATGCTATCGGGAATCCCGCTGGGTATCCTCTCAAAATTGGAGGGGGCGTAGTTATCTTTCCTTCTGCCTTTATTGGTCAGACGGGAACACTATGAAAGTTGTAATTATAATTCAAAAACTCAGTCTTGCTTTTTATTTATTTATTTATTTATGCGTCCTTTTCAAGCCTAGCCAGGCTCATGGGCCCGGTTTCCCGGTTTCTGTTCCCCCCAGCTGGGCGGGACGCCAATCCATCGCAGCGTTACTCAAGAAACAGGAAGAAAGAGTGAGAGAAAGTTGGGGCGAAAGAGTACAACAGGGGTCGCCACCTGCCGGAGCTTTAGGTGTTTTTGCTCAATGAACACATAACGCCCGGTTTGGGAATCGATACTTTATTACCATAACCGAGTAATACAGTAAACATTAACCTTTATTTTTAATCGGTAGTAAATTACAAAAGTTATTCAAGGAGCATGTCAGTGATAAGTTACCTTGTACGAAACTCTCGGCTCTTAAGTTACATTTGTAACTTTTTGGCGATTGATTCTCCAGAGGATGGGCCCTTGACAAATTAACAGGTTTCTCTCTTTAAAGAAAGAAGGAATGAAGAAAAAAAAAGGGAAAAGTATCACCGGAGTGGCTGTGTGGTAAATAGCTTGCTTACCAACCACATGATTCCAGGTTCAGTCCCACTGAGCAAGTGTCTTCTGCTATAGCCTCGGGCCGACCAAAGCTTCATGAGTGGATTTGGTAGACGGAAACTGAAAGAAGCCCGTCGTATATATATATATATATATATATATATATATTATATATATATATATATATATATATATATAGGGAGAATTCACAAAAAGAAAAACAAAGACGAAGACAGGTGGTGTAGACAACAAACAGATGTATTACTATAACGTTTCGATATATATGTGTGTGTGTGTTTGTGTGTTTTTCTTTGTTCCCCCAACATCGTTTGACAACCGATGCTGGTGTGTTTACGTCCCCGTAACTTAGCGGTTCGGCAAAAGAGACCGATAGAACAAGTACTATGTTTACAAAGAATAAGTCCTGGGGTCGATTTGTTCGACTAAAAGCGGTGCTTCAGCATGGTCGCAGTAAAATGACTGAAACAAATAAAAGATTAAAAGTGAGCTCTTCTATTTTTGAGAAGATGTCTCTCGGAAATTCCCGAAAGCACTCTTACCAAATTTCTGATTTCTGTCGCTTGCACTCTTCCATTTTTGAGAGGTTGCTCTTTGGAAATTCCCGAAAGCAGTCTCGCTAAATTTCTGTCGGAGGCCCTGTACATACAACGCGCGCGAACACACACACACACGTCTTATTTGTCACATATTGTTTTTATTTAGAAATGGATCCTCTGTCGGTTTTGAAAATAAATGAGTATTTCTTGAATTATAGTGTAAATAGTCGAGAATTCCACAGACACTTGTACTGGCGCATATCAACGAGGTATGTCAGAATCGTGGAACCTCGAATAAAAATAAAGAATATGGTTTTATCATTTACAACGCTTTGAGTATACACATCTCTTTGCGCTCAGGCCATCTCTGCCATTCATCGATTATAATTCTACTCAGATCTAGGACGGATTGACTCATGTTTTATTTTATCAACCTCAAAAGGATGAAAGGTAAAGATGACCGCAGCGGAATTTGAACTCAGAACGTAGGGAGGAAGATAGATAGAGAGAGAGTAGTAACTAAATATTGTAAGGTAATTCTGTCCGACGCTCTAACGATACTGCCACTCCACCGATAAAATAAATGTTAAAGAACTAGGATATTATACATATATATATATGTGTGTGTATTATATGTTATCGACGAAAAACCTACGAAAGGCAGAGTGCCCCAGCATGGCTCTCACGAAACCATATGTAGGGGACGTGTATTTCTGCGTACGTGTGTGTGTGTGTATCACTGAGTGTGAGTGTATTTAATGTCTAACATGAATCTGCAACAAACGCCAACTCTTTCGTACTTTCTCTCAAAAGGCGACGACGAAAGCATTGCATTATAACTTTTATTTTCTCCCTGTTTATTTCTTTGTTGCTCTCTCGTTCTCTCCCCCCCCCTCGACGACAAACGCTACTGCAGCTACCTTCTCTTCTCACCTCACCTCTTATTTTCCCCCCTCTAGTCTCTTTCCTACTCTCTCTTTCTCTCTCACTCTTACTCTATCTCTCCACCCCCGCGTCATCGTTTCTATTTACACGCTGCTTTCTCGTCTTTTTCTTTTTCCCTCTGTAACTTCTTTACTTCTCCTCCGTCTCTTTCTCTCTATCTATCTTTATTTCTAACGGACGCCACATTATCTTATCACTCGCTTTTCAAACACACACCGTTCTTTCCCTTTTTTCTTTTTACACCTCATCTCTCTTACACTCCCTCTCTCTCTCCCCCTCGTCAGAAGCTTTCTAAATCTAATCATATTCCATTCTCTCTTCCCTCCTCATATTTCAGTCCCCCCCCCGCTTTCGATTTTCCTTTCATCCCACCCTCTAATTTCTATCTTTATTATCTGCTCTTCTCCTACCCCACTATCTTTCAACTCATTCTCTTCATCTTCCTCTCTTTCCCTCCCCCGCCTCTCTTCTCACTCTCTCTGCCATCCTACCTCCTCTTCACCCAACGCTTTCTTATCCTCTCATTACATTCGTTTTTCTCCTTCCTTTTTTCTTTCTCTTCCCCCCCGTTTCCATTTTGTCTCTATCTAAATTTCTTTCTCTTTACTTTCTCTCCTTCCATACAGTTTCTAATAATTCTTTCTTCCTCTTTTCCTTACGCCCCCCCCCCCATATTTTCTCACGCCCTCTCTCTTTTTTTCCTCTTACTGTCCTTCTTTCTCTCTTTATTCTCACCACTCTCTAGTTCTCTATCACGCCTTCTCTGTTTCTTTTTTTACTCAACTATTTTATCATCCTGCTCATGTCCTCCGTAATATATATCAATGTAACAAAGTCGAATCGCTTGATAGAGTGTTTTCGCCCTGCAGACATCTGACAACTGATCGGATATATCTATATATAAAATACATATATACTTATATGCATATAAATACAAACAGTTAACTGCATTTAAAGACACTCGCTCATCCTTTGCTACTGCAGGTAACAATAATATTACTATTATTTTTTCTATTCTCAATGCCCTCTCTCGCTCTCTGTATATATATATATATATTGTTTTGTTTTCACTGATATTTAGTAGAAGCCACAAAGGAACTCAAGACCCGAAAGTTTCGTGCGTTGGTACTAAATAAGTGCCAATGCACGAAACTCTCGGTCGTTGAGTCACTCTGTGACTTCTGCTAAATATCAATAGAAATATACATATACTCATATTTTGAGTTCTATTTCTCCTGTTTGCATCAACATGCCTATATATATATATATATATATATATATATATATATAGCCATATTTTAATAATAATGTAATTGTTAATTTAACTTTCACTGTAATCTGACGCATATTCCCTTAAACCCCTTCTATGCCTTTCATTTCTCTCCAGAGCCAGCCCGTGGCTTACCGTCTCTAATCGTCTTGTGTGGGGTTTGTAGACAAATGTAAATAGTGTATTCATTTAACAGCCATACGCATACGCACGTGTATATATATGTATATGTGGGTGTGTATATATGGTTTTTATCATATCGTTGATCGCACTCAGCTCGTATCATCATACAAGGAGGGTTCGTATTGTTTACACTGTTTACATTTATGTATATATTGAGTGTATATACACATATTTCTTTAGATTACTGAGACTAATATATATATACCTGTGTGTGTATATATATATATATATATATATATATAAACTATTCCGATTTGCAAAATGCATACGTTATGTATGAGTTTATGTGTGTGTCTGTATGTGTACACACACAAACATTTATGAATATATTTGTGTACTCGTGTATAGATACGTGTGTGTGTATTCTACACACACATCTTCCATCTGTTACCTGTTTCAGTCATTCGATTGCAGCCATGCTGGAGCACCGCATTTTTAGTACTTATTTTACCAGACTGTTTTGCCGAACCGCTAAGTTACAGGGACGTAAACACACCAGCACCGAATGTCAAGCGATGTTGGGAGACACACACACACATAAATACGACAGGCTTTTTTCAGTTTCCGTCTGTCAAATCCACTCACAAGGCTTTGACCCGTGGCTATAATAGAAGACACGTGCCCAAGGGGCCACGCAGTGGGGCTGAACCTGGAACCTTATGGTTTGAAAACAAGCTTCTTACCACACAGCCACTCCTGCATGTATCTTCCCCCTTCTCTCTCTCTCTCTCTCTCTCTCTCTCTCTATATATATATATATATATATAATATACATGTACATGTGTGTATATATGCAGACGTGTTTATTTGTACATGTTTATATGTCTGTATAGGTGTGTGTATGACGGCTCCTAGAAGACCCGTCATGTTTCCTTCATTTTGAAATCATCAGAGTGCGCTCTGCTGAATTAAAATAAAAGCAATATGAGTAACCATCTCAGTGGCATCATTTAAAGAAACAAATATTTCCAGTCCATGTTGTTGATTACTTTAACTTGTTTCAGTTTTTAATTGGCATTTACACACATGTATATAAACATATATATATATATGTATGTATGTATGTAAAACAAATGAAGGACAGGTGTTATCTATTCGGCAATTTCTAACGACTCTTAAATTGATTAATGAGTACATTATATCAATTCCAAAGAAACCGTTTTCTCCAGATGGATACCTTTACATTAACGGATCTTCTAAATAATTTAACATAGTTGAAAACTTTTTTAAAAATCTCAGAGCGAACATTTCTGACATTCTGCTTAAGTACCTTATTCAACTGAATCTTACATATATTTTATATATATCATCATCATCATCATCATTTAGCGTCCGCTTTCCATGCTAGCATGGGTTGGACGATTTGACTGAGGACTGGCGAACCAGATGACTGCACCAGGCTCCAATCTGATCTGGCAGAGTTTCTACTGCTGGATGCCCTTCCTAACACCAACCACTCCGAGAGTGTAGTGGGTGCTTTTACGTGCCACCGGCATGAGAGCCAGTCAGGCGGTACTGGCAATGGCCACGCTCAAATGGTGATTTTTACGTGCCACCTGCACAGGAGCCCATCCAGCGGCACCGGCAACGACCTCGCTGCCCTTCATATATGTTTATCGCTTAAGTTTTGGAAGTCTAATAGCCTGGTGTAGATCTCAGTATACATATGCTTCAGAATGAAGTGTTAGTCGAGTACAGAGCGATGACAAAGGAATAAATTATTATCTAATGGATTTAGCTAGTTTGCTAGCTAGATAGATAGATAGGTACAAGCATAGCTGTTTGGTTAAGAAATTTACTTCCCAATCATGTGGTCTTGGGTTCAGTCTCACTGTGTGTCACCTTGAGCAAAGCCTTGTAAGCTGATTTGGTAGATGGATACTGGAAGAAGCCTTTCAAATGTGTATGTATACAGATCAGATTGGAGCCTGGTGCAGCCATATGGTTTGCCAGACCTCAGTCAAATCGTCCAACCCATGCTAACATGGAAAACAACGTTAAACGATGATGATGACATATATGCATATGTGTTACCTTGTCTTGACATGTGATGATTGCAAATGAGCATCACCACCATACAAAAACTGTTCCTCATTTTTGGCTTTCCATGAAAAGCATGTCTGGCCATAGGGTAATATGACCTTGCTTGGAAATAGGCGAGTACTGGCATCAAGAAGGGCATCTGGATGTGGGAAAATCTGCCCCAACAAATTCTGCCTGACCCATGACATTAAATGATGATGCCACTTGCACATTAATTTCTTGAGCAAGCTGTTCCATTGATCAGATCGACTGGAACCCTTGTTGTTGTAACTGACGGACTGCCAGTAATGTATATACAAACACACATATATTTTGTTGTGTTGTCAATATGGGCATGTCTCAGATGAGTAAAACATGGCTTTCATGTTGCAATCAACACAAATTCAAAGCTTTATGGAAACTTTCAAGTTCCTTTTGAGTCAGCTAGTTTCTTAAGTCTCTCATATGTGACTGAAGCCTTGTTAATCCTCAAGTTGATCTTAGAATCTAGGGATTCATACATGGATACAAAGCTGCTAGGCATACAATCCACTGCATTAAGTTTGGTTCTACATGCAGCTCACCTGTAATAAGTGTATATACATACATGTGTGTGTAATATATCACCTTAGTTCTTCTGCATCCATATTTCAAGTTCAAAAGCATTACAGGCATGACAAGAGACCTCTATCATTTTCTGATTACCATTATTAGTGTATAACAAATAGCAAAATAGAATTATAAAGGTTTACTTTTTAGTTTTGAAATTATTCAGATTAAACAGTTTACCTGTTGTGCAAATAACAGATAGGTAACTTGATCACTGTCCTGAAAGGCATAAGCATTTACACCTGTAAAGTGCATAGAGTAAAGGTGGAGTGGTTATATATCTCTTCTTAACCCCTTCACTGCTGAAATCAGCTATATCAACTTAAAATTTAATTTTCCTTAACTGCAGAAAGCAGTTTTATATACTAGTCTATCTTTTGTTGAGGAATGTTATGTTTGGAGCTATTTTTAGTTGACATATATCAGGTTTGTTGAAGAAATATGTCTTGCAGAAAGTACTAATTGTATTCTTTTGGTAGATATTTAACATCATTACTGGAATAACCATAGCATTTAATTTTGCAGTTAAAGGGGTTAACTCCATTTTTGATTTCAACTGGGACTGGTTCCACCAGAATACTGTTTGAGCTGATGGAAGCCTTTATTTGTAAGGCAGAGAAACCTATTGACAACTTATCCTTTTTCAGGATTCTCCACAGTGCATTTGTAGTCACTGTGTGAAAACCTTTCATTTGGTCAACAGATTCTTGAGAAAGGGAAAGTCTCTACTCTTGAAGTATACACTTCTCTTGCTACTGTCTTATACTAAAGATCATACCTGTGGTGCCTTTGCCTGATCTGAAACCACATTGAGACTCTGATGCAAATGATTCAATATTAGTCTGTTGAATATCTAACCAACAGTATGAAAGTTACCATAGTTTGACTTGATGCCTTTCCTTCTTGTACAAAGAAATCAGTATTGCATGACTCCAATCTTTTGTAACTGGTGGTTACAAGATAAGCCATTGCATACCTATCATGGTTAATAACTTTAGCTGGTATGCTATCAATTTTCTTTCTGAGTTTTGTTTAATAGCAGTGTTGATTTCCTCTATGTTAGGATTGTTATCCATTTCTTCAATAACATCTCCTACTGGAATGGGTTTTCTTTAATTCTTTTACTTGTTTCAGTCATTTGACTGTGACCATGCTGGAGTACCATCTTAAGGGATTTTAGTCAAACAAATAGACCCCTTTGTAAGCCTAGCACTTAGTCTATTGATCTCTTTGCTGAACTGCTAAGTTGTGGTGATGTAAACATACCCACATTAGTTGTCAAGTGATGGTGTGTGTGGGGGAACAGTTTCCGTATATCAATTTCACTCACAAGGCTTTGGTTGGTCTGAGACTATAGTAGAAGACACTTGCCCAAGGTGTCATGCAGTGGGACTGAACCTGGAACCATGTGGTTGGGAAGCAAGCTTCTTACCACACAGCCACACCTGTGCCTAAAAGTTTCGTGAAATACCTTTTCCATTTCTTCAGAAGAATATGTGTTTCTGATCAATAAGTATCTGGACTATTGCCATAGTAACGAAGCTAAAGCCACTCGGCACAGGTTGATCTTGAACTCTGCTATGCATGCGCTCTAAGGCTTAACATTCCATCTCGCTTCTACTGTTTACAGCAGCACTTGGTGTATAGCGTGCTATTATTGCATTGACCATGACACAGAATGTTGAGCTGAGAATCTGCATCAAATTTTGCCAAAAGCTTGGTGATACCTGCTCAGAGGCCTACTTAAAGTTTTCAAAAATTTTTTATTGTTCTTGATACAATCTAGGAGATCTTGTGCCACTGAAACCCAAATGTCTTTTTGGACAGCTGAAAGCAGTTTTGGCACAAACTTGGCAGATATGCATCTCATACCCAAATCTTCTTTGATAATAGATGGAACTGAACAGTAACTAATCTGCACATCCTCTGATAACTCACGGATGGTGATTTGACAATTTCCCCTCACAGCTGCATGCACATCTGCGATGTTTTTCTTAGTTCTGCCTGTTGTGGGTCTCCCAGAACTTTCATCAATAATGATATTTTTTCAACGTAAAGTATACTAGCCATCTCAATATGGCTAACCACTAAGGGTGGGTGTTACTGTAGCTTTTAGCCCCAGGAGATCATCGTCTCCAGCTGGCTTTAGGCACACTTTCTGTGCCCTTATGGTATTTGCAGTGTGCCTAAAGCCAGCTGGAGACGATGATTTCCTGGGGCTAAAAGCTACAGTAACACCCACCCTTAGCGGTTAGCCATATTGAGGTGGCTAGTATACTTTACGTTGTCGAGCGGTTACTGTTTACATCTCGTTCAGAGATATTTTTTCAGCCATCTTGGAAACATCTCAACCACTCATACACTTGTGTGTGGCTCATGCGCTCCTCTCCATACACTTTCTGCAACTTTGCATAGGCCTCTGAACAGGTATTACCATGACAATTTTCTCCATTATGGTCAGTGTGGACAATCACACCCTACACGTTCCCTCCAAGCACTTCTGTAAACTGCATAAGTGAGCTAGAATGCTAAATCTTAGTGTGCACACACAACAGAGTTCAAGGTCAATCTTTGCCAAGCAGCTTCACTCTGTGCTTTAGCTTTGTTACTATGGCAACAGTCCGGATACTTATTGATCAGACCTCAATAGTAATACTATCAATATTACTGATTATAGTATAGTACAGTAGGCATCTGTCAGTCTTGAGAGACCATGGTTCTGTGCCCAAATAAATCTTCTCAGCTGCTGATGGTAGTGCAGTATCTGTTGTGACTGTGCAGCTCCACATGAGAGTGACAGTCATGCATACAGCAACTGCATTTGATGGCGCTCTCTTCCAGCACTACTTGTTTTCCCTTTTGTTGTGTGTGCTTTTCTTTAGAGGCAAGTTCCTGGTTTCCATCTGCTTCTTTCATTCCTTTTTGCAGTATTTCTCTCCAGTGTGACTAGAGGCAAATATTACTGATTATATGTGATTATAACTACTAATTCTAATTGGTACTCTGTCAGTTATTTTGATAAGGGTTCTAGTTGATTTGATCAACAGGACAACCTGCTCGTGAAATTAACATGCAAACAGCTGAGCACTCCACAGACACATGTACCCCTAATATGGTTCTCGGGTAGATTCAGCATAACACAGAATGTGATAAGGCTGGCCCTTTGAAATGCAGGTTCTACACAATATGAAATAAAGTGTATAACTCAAGTACACAATACACTGCTGGGAATTGGACTCACAACCTTAAGATTGTAAACTGAATACCCTAACCAGTAAGCCACTCACCTTTACTACATATGTGTGTGTATATATGTGTATGTATGTGTGTGTGTGTGTATGTATGTATGTATGTATGTATGTATGTATGTATGTATCTATCTAGCTATCTCTCTCTCTATATATATATATATATGTGTGGAGGCGCAATGGACCAGTGGTTAGGGCAGCGCACTTGTGGCCATAGGACCACGGTTTTGATTCCCAGACCAGGTGTTGTGAGTGTTTATTGAGCGAAAACACCTAAAGCTCCACGATGCTCCGGCAGGGGGTGGTGGAGACCCCTGCTGTACTTTCTCGCTACAACTTTCTCTCACTCTTTCTTCTGTTAGCCTGCTCGCTTAGCCAGCGGGGTGGTGTCATTTGAAGGCTAAAACAATGTGAAGCGCATTGTGACCAGTGATGTGTAGCAACATCTGATAGCCTGGTTGGTCACGGTGATTACAGTGATATATATATATATATATATATATATATACACATACACACACAACTTGTTTTTCATTTATGTGCTTACTCTGATATATATATGTGTGTGTGTGTGTGTACACATGAACTTGCACACATACATACATATATACATACATGTGGCAAACTCAATAGTGTCAGTAGCATGAAAATGCAGCCAGTCAGCCAGTACACACTGCAAAGTGGCTGGTGTTAAGAAGGGCATCCACCTGTAGAAACCTTGCCAAAGCTGACATTGGAGCTTGACACAGCCCTGTGGCTCACCAGATCCTATCAAGCTACCATGGAAAATGGACATTAAATGATGATGGGGATGATATATATTTCTTGAGTTTGCTAAAACTTGCAAAAGCGAGTTCTAGAATCATCAGAGATTTGGATGCAACCATGAAAAACATCTTAAACTTTAACGATTCTAGGGGCAATTTTGTTTCTTTCTTATCAGCCTGTCTATATATATATATATATATATATATATATTTCTCCACATATACACATATGTACCATCATCATTTTCATGCTCACTTTTCCATGCTTACATGTGTTGAATGCATTCTTTCCAATACACTGTCTTGCCATTTGCGCCTACTTTGTCAGGTTCAGTGCTCTGAGATCAATTTTCACCACTTCTCATTTTTTTCTTGGTCTTCCTTTCCACAGTGGCCTTACAATTGGATCTCCTGCTATTTCTTTCTTCACCCATCTGTTATCATTCATATGCATCACACATATATGTACATATGTATGTGTGTGTGTGTTTGTTTCTATATGGGTAAGTGTTTATGTGTATATATGTTTATATATATATATATTCACACACAACACATATACACTCATGCATATATGTATATACACATACATACATGGCATCCACCCACTGACATATACACATATGTAATATAATGTAGTATATATGTATATGCAGGGTCATCTATTATGAAATCATTATACAGTTTTTAATTTTTGTTTTTATAACTTGGTCCTTGGACAAGGCACAAATATGAGCTGTGCACTTAAGAAGTTTGTTTTCCAACCTCATGTTTTGAGTTCAGTCCCACTGTGTGGGACCTTGGGCAAGTGTCCTCTAGTAATAGCCACAGGCTGGCCAAAGCATTGTGTGTAAATTTGGTTAACAAAGACTGATGTGTGTATGTCCCCTTATCTTGATATGGTGTGATAGTTGTAAATGTGTGTCATTGTCATACAAGCTGTGTTTTTCATTTTCAGTATTCTGAGAGGACATGTCTGGCTATGGGAGAGATATTACCTTGCTTGGAAACAGGTGAGGGTTGGCACCAGGAAGTGCATCTGGCTGTAGAAAATCTCCATCAGTATATTTCATATGATCCATGCAACCATAGAAAAGTGAATATAGAAACTATGGTGATGTGATAGTATTAAAGGTGCAGGTATAGTTTTGTGGTAAGAAGCTTGCTTCCCAATCACATGGTTCCAGGTTCAGTCCCACTCCATGATGCTTTGGGCAAGTGTCTTTTACTACAGTCTCTGGCTGACCAAGTGAGTGGATTTGGCAGACAGAAACTGAAAGAAGCCTGCTATATATGTGCGTGTATGTGTGTGTGTGTCTTTGTCTTCCACCACTGCTTGACAACAGGTGTTGGTGTGTTTATATCCTTGTAACATAGCGGTTTGGCAAAAGAGATCGATACAATAAGTACCAGGCTTAAGAAAAAACAAAAAAAGTACTGGGATCTATACATTCAACTAAAAGTTCTTCAAAGCGGTGCCCCAGCATGGCTCCAGTCAAATGAATGAAACAAGTAAAAGTTAAAAGATAATGTTCAGAGGAATTTTGCAACCTTATTGTCCTCAGTCGAAGTGTATTATAATTACTTATTAATCATTAAAAAAATTCACCCTAATTCAATTTGCAATTTATGACCAGCCACCTTAAGGATTGAGACACAGTAGGCAGCTGCCTGGGGCTCCACTCGTCTGGGGGAATCACACTGCTAATTTATATATTGTGGTTGTGTTTATAGTGGCTCTAGTGCACTCTTTCATGCTGTTAAGATAGCCCAACTAGGATAACTGGATCTTTTCGGTTTGACCGGCAGATTTTTTCTTGCGGTGTCATATGAAATTGTCACCCATAATTATGACCCTAGTATCGATCTATTGCATTTCAATCTGTTTTAGGGTTAGGGTTAGTTAGGGTTAGGGGTGGGGGAAGGGTATCTTTTTTTCTTCAGAAATGTAAATAAACCCAATCTGTTTCTTAAATGAGAGACATATTCATACAGCACAGAATGTTTTCACCTCAATAGACGTCATTGATTTGTTGAAAGTGCAGAAATCGAAGAAAAAAAAAACAACAAATTTCTTACAAACTATAGAATTTTCTCAATAAAGCCAAGAGAAAAAGATGTTTTATAAACACATTCTACCAGTATACGAAGTTTAAAAGTGTTTAGTTACGTGGAAATTATTTTAAAAAACTGCCGGTCAAACCGAAAAGATCCGGATAACTAATGTATTTTAGGATACAACTGCAAATTAGTTGCAAAATGTATTTCCAGAACTTTAAAATCACAACACAATTTGCTTATGCTACAGTGGCAACAGTATACTCACAGTTTATGATTTCAATAATAAATCTCTATCTAATATTGTAATAAATTTTTTCACTTCTCCTTTTCGCAGATTTACCAGATATAGAACTAAAGGGATATTTTCCAGTTTAAGCTCCGAAGCAGGAGATTTTTTTAAATGGAAAATAAATTGATTGATTCCTTTGTGCTTGCAAAAATATGAATTATTTGAAAAGTTATGAGGAAACAAAGATTTGGGGGGTTGAAGATTAAATTTTGGATCACATTGAGGAAATTTAGTTTTGTTTTAAAATCATTTTGCTTCAAGTGGGGGTTCGTTTGGTATTTCCTAAGTTGAATGTGTCAAGCATTGTCTGTTTTTCTAAATACCAGGACTTTTAAAAAATGTTCCAACCGTACAGTTCTAACTCTACAGTTTAGTGCCTTCCCCTCTTCTTTGGAATTTCTTTCCTCATAACATACATAAAAAAAAAAAAAAATGTCATATTCTTTTTTTCTTGCATGCACTAAGTAATTAACCAAATTATTTTGGCATTTTGAAGTTTTATCTAAACTGCAGGCCATCTAACAAAAGTTACTCAAATTTAAAATTGCACAAAACTTTTTTTTTAATGAACCTGTATATGCACACGTGTGCACACACACACATAAACACGCATTTGTGCATGTATGAGTGTAAATGTATGTATATATGTGTGTGTCTATATATATATATATATGAGTGTATGTATGTATGTGTATATGTGTATGTAAATATATACATGTGTGTGTGTATATATATGTATGTGTATATATATATGTGTATATATATATGTATATATATGTGTGTATATATATATATACCTCCTCCACTCTTATTTCTTTTCTTCCAAGAACGTTATTCGTGATCAAAGGGCTGACAGAAACGAGTGGAAAAATGAAGCCCAAAAGTCTTGAAACAAAACAAAACAAACATGCATTCACGCATATTGTCCACTATTAATTCGTATTTTCGAATGTGTATTGATCCATGTCTGCACGGTGGGATTCATCCAGATGACTATAACAATTACAGTTTTCAAGGTAAGACATCAGATGAAACCGCAGAAGGAGAGAGAGAGAGAGGGTGTACGTGTTTATTGTTTGACCCCCTGGTCAACCGCGAGTGAGCTTGCCCATAATTAAAGGTACTTTAACCTGAACATCCCGTATTTTTCAGGTATGGTGTACCTAACATTGCATTATAACAATACATCCTTTGAATTAAGGGAGATTCGGTGACTGGCGCGAATGTTAGATGCGATGTTTTTTTTATGTTGTTATTTGAACAGTGTGTGTGGAACCGTGTGTATATATATGTGTGTAAAAGAACAACAAAAAAGCATGGTTCAGAATCTAGATGGAGTGTGTATAATGTAGTAACTGCGTGTTGACAAAAAGAAGATTAGTGTAGTGTACTACGTGTGGTTGTTCATTTATTATTATTCTGCTTATGTGACAGAAACGAAAATTGTGTTATGTGGAACATCACGTGTAGTTAACAGTCATGTGTGCGTAGATATGTATAGGAATTTAACGCGATTATTGTGCGTGTATTGTGTGTCTTTGTGTAGCCTGGAGGTAATGACAGAGCAGACATAGATGTATGTTGTATGTGAGAATCAAAACAGAGTGAAAGCTACATAAACAAGAATAAAAGCGAGGCTGATTTATAACGTGTTAGCCAATTTCACATTGTCAAATTTTAGATGGTATCAGTTTCGTAATTGCAGAAAAGAAGCGAATGAACGGTGTATTTGAAGAAGTTTTCAATTGTTACTTAAAGGAGTTATGAGTGGAGATAGTGCAGTAACACAATCATGCACGTATTGGTACGATGAGCATTTGGCAATACTTAAAGTGCTATTATTGAACAATATGTTCTGTGATTATTTATTTATTTCATAGATTTGCTGTTCCGTTTATATATAATTACTTCAATTTTGCTGATAATTATTATGGTCAAAGGTTGGTAAAGTAACTATCTTTTATTTGTTTAAAGCTATTATTGATATAACACTGTTTTTTTTTTTGCTTACACAGCAACAATTTATGTTTGGCGGTATACAGTTTTGAAATATATACTTTGTGGAATGTCTTTAAATACCAAGAATTTCTGAATACCCTTTTAAGCAAGCCATTGTCATTTTTGAAATAATCCTTTCTGGTATAGGTACATGGCCTGAAAATTTTTTTGGGAAAAGGGGACGAGAGGAAGGGACTAGTTGATTACATCGACTCCAGTGCTTGACTGGTACTTGATTTATGAACTCTGAAAGAATGAAAGGCAAAGTCGACCTCAGTGGAATTTGAACTCAGAATGTAAAACCAAAAGAATTTTCTCCAGCATACTAACAATTCTATTAATTTGTACTTAGACAAAACTTTTCATTTTTAGAATGTTATAGCAGTTTCTCTTGCTTAACAACCCACATGGTTCTGGGTTCAGTTCCACTGCGTGGCACCTTGGGCAAGTGTCTTCTGCTGTAGGCTCGGGCCGACCAAAGCCTTGTGAGTGGATTTGGTAGACGGAAACTGAAAGAAGCCCGCATGTCGTATATATATATATATTATATATATATATATGTGTGTGTGTGTGTTCCCCCCCCCAACATAGCTTGACAACCGATGGTGGTGTGTTTATGTCCCCGTAATATAGCGGTTTGGCAAAAGAGACTGATAGAATAAGTCCTGGGGTCGATGTGCTCAACTAAAGGCAGTGCTCCAGTATGGCCACAGTCAAATGGCTGAAACAAGTAAAAGAAAAAAGAATATATATATATATATATTATATATATATATATATATATATATGTAGTGGTAGAGTTTTATTTTTGTAACAGTTGAAATTAGATTTGTGTAAACAATAATATGAAATGTCGGAGTCGTAATCAATTTGTAAAGATTGCTTCTTCGTTGATTGCCATTATGTAAAGATGAAAGAACAGTGATTGAAGTTGTGAAGAAGATATTTATTTATGTTACATTGTATATACCTTGCCTCGATGGGCAGGTATGATTTGAGGTATGGATTTGTACTAAGTTTGAATTGTTTCTAAAGGAATTTTTATCCATTCTTCAGCTAAAATGTCTCCAGTTCTTGTAGTGATGATGGTGGAGGATATTGACTCCTTACTTGTTTTTATAAAGTGCACCATAAAAGTTCAATAATATTCAGATTTGGGGGCTGGTGGCCAGATAAGATGTTCAACTTCATTAGAATGTTCCTTGTGCCATTCAGTAACAACTTTAGCTGTGTGAATTGGTGCATTATCATCCTGAAAGATTGCATTTCCCTCTAGAAACAGTTCTGCAACCATAGGGTGAATTTGATCAGATAAACTGCTTAATCTTGACTATTAATTCTGTCATGAAGGGAAACTATTGGGCTGGTGGATTTCCAAGATATAGTCCCTCACCCAGATCATCACAGATCCTCCTCCATGTTTAACAGTTGGAAGAAGGCAGTCTGGGTCAAATGCTTCTTTTGGCTGTCTCCACACGTATACTCAGCCAGTAGTCAGAATAAGGTAAAAGATAACTTGTCCGAGAAAATAATATTCTTCCACTGCTCTAGGTACCAATTCTGTGGGTTTTTAGTTCACTCTAAACACTTTGCAATGTTTGTTTTTGAAAGTAGTGGTTTTCTGATTGCAGCCCTCCCATGAAATCTGGCTTTGTGCAGCTCCTGGTGAACAGTTTTTGTGGAAACTGAGTTCTCGAGGTGGACTTTAAGCTCTGCTGTAATTTTGGGAGCTGTACTTTTGTGATCCTTTCTAACAATTCACATGAGAGTCCGACAGTCCCTATCTGAAAGTTTTGGTTTTCTTCTGGAGTTTTGTTTTGATGAGGAGGTTTTTCCCTCTTTCTCAAGGGCTGTCATTACTTTCAAGACAGTACTTCTTAATACACCAAACATTTTGGCTGTTTTCATTATGCTAGCGCTTGTCATACGAGCACCAACAATTTGACTTCTTTGAAAGTCCGATAGATCTGTCATTTTAATGAATTTTAACTACCTTTTTCTGATGATATCTGAAAAGAAACAGCAATTTTAGCAAAACATATTAAGTAACACTAATAATAAATCAAAAAACATAAAAATAAACAAACTTTTGGTGGTTTTATAGATATTTCAAAATTATGATTCTAGGTGTTTCCATTATTTTGTCCAACCACTGTATATGTGTGTGAGTGTGTGTGTATGTAGCCGGGACTTTTGACAATATGCTTTGCCTGAGAAGACTCATCAAGCCAAGTGAAATTATAGTTGTGGCCAATGGTACGTAAAAAGCACCCATTACACTATTGGAGTGGTTGGCATTAGGAAGAGTATCCACCCGTAGAAACCGTGCCAAATCAAATTGGACCTCATGCAGCTCTCCAGCTTACAGGTTTCAGTCAAACCATCTAGCCCATGCCAGCATGGAAAGCAGAGGTTAAATGATGAAGATGATGATGATATATATGTATATATGTGTATACACACACACACATTGTGTATTGACAAGTTTAGAAGACTTCACTGCTGGATGAAATGCATTTTAGCATACAGGCACACATTTGTGCACAAAGGCACTTGCAATATGCTCACACACACAAGTCTACATACATAAAACTACATATATACCCACTAGCATAGATAGGGGAGGGGGCGGTGGGGGTTTCCTGGCCTGGGTAGCAATATGTGTTGTTTGTGGGGTCTGGGGATGGCAAACAGAAGGGACACCCTGGACAGCACACTCTAGCTATGCTAATTTATATACCTTTTGGTCCCAGTCTACACCTGCTGTCACCACTTGTCTCTCTATCACTCCTGCTTCCATCACTCTACTATCTTCTGTATCATTACTATGTAACATATCACACTTTCTGTACTGCCAGTCATCACTTCCTCTTCCTTGAGCAACTTCATACTGACATCCATCTTTCATTGTTATCATTGACCAACTCAAACCCTAGCTCACTATTGGCTACCTACATTTCATGTTTATCTCTGACTGTCTCTGCTCCTATTCTATTCCATCACTCACTATCCTTCTCCATAAACCCTCTTGCAACCAATACCCACCCTTCATATACTCATTCTTTATGATGCTTCTGTCACCATGCACTCTTCTGTTCATCTTCTTGGCCATATTAACTTTAAGGCATGCTCTTGCTTCTCTTCACTATCATGTTTATCTCTCTTTCAGGCACCACTGCTTCCCACCCCTGTCACCTGCATATAATGCAGAATAGTCCTGAATCTCTTCCTGCTCAATCCATCCCAATATTCTCTTCATCACTCTCTGAATTTCTTTTACTAACTGTTGACATTACTCCTTGTCTTTCTTCCTATTACTCACTTCCCCAACAGTGTCTCTATTAGTCTTTTCACTAATACATTCTCAGTACAATAAGTGTTCTTGCATTATATTTAGCTGCTATTTCTAGCAGATCAAGATGCCCCCCCCCACTGGTTCATCTTATTTCTAAATATGTTAGAACAATGATATATAACAAATTATCTATTAACTTCATCACTAAGATAGTAAATGTATATAAAATCAAAGACGTAAGCATCTCATGCTAGTTAAACTGTGTCTGATTTAGAAGACAATGATAAAAGCAGATAAAAAACTTCAGAGATGAACTAAAAGATAAATTCTTATATTAAAACCCCATTCTTCACATCCTAATAATTCTGGAAGTTGAAGGAAATGGTTCTATAATATATTTGATCCACTTGTACAGTAGTCAATTTTCCCATCATTTCCAAGCAAGTCTATGGACTACATTCAGTTAAGAGATGATTAAATGAAGAACACCAGAAGCCTTAATCAAAAGCCATTCACATAAAATTGGTCATTAAAAGGGTGATTACATTGGTGATGCCCCAGCATGGTAACAGACTTAGGGCTGAACGATAAAAGAAAAAAAGAATATATATATATATATATATATATAATACATATATATGTATCCCAGAGTCACATACAAAGTGTGATCTCGGGATTGATATGAGCAATGATGCCTTGTTTGACATGCATATCAACCAAGATGATGGCAGTGTGCTGGTGAATGGTTGGATGGATTCTGAGAATCTTCAGAACAAGGGACCAGGAAACTATGCTGGTTCTATGGAGGACATTTGTCCTCAGCTGTCTGGACTACTGTTCTCAACTGTGGTGATCCTACAATGTCAGATTAATAGTGGAACTTGAGGCAGTTCAGCAATGTTACACCAGGAAGATTGCATCAATGGAGCAGCTGAGCTACTGGAGAGACTGAAAGAGCTGCGACTTTACTCTCTGGAGCGAAGATAGTAGAGGTATGCAGTGATATATGTAGGAAGGATCCTGGAGGGGCTGGCACCAAACTTTGGAATCAAAAACTATACCCAATCCCAAACTGGATGTTGCCGCAGTGTTCCAAAGGTCCCAACTATCCCATCTACAGTGAGGACCATGTACTGCAAGAACTTGGGATTCGAGGACCCACAGCTATTTAATGCCTTGCCAAAACATCTGAGGGATCTTCATGGAGTGAGGGTAGATGTTTTAAAGAAACAACTTGACTTCCTGCTATCCGAGGTCCAAACGAACCAAAATCAAGGCAGGTGATCAATTATAAAGGAATCAAAAGAGGCAGTTTTAGAAGAATGAAACTGCTGAATTAGATAACGAAAGTTAAGGAGAGAGTCATAGCATTATTAATTTGTGACAGAGCAGATCTGAATGAGATGCAGTTGGCTTTGTGCCTGGTAGTGCAATCTTCCTAGTGAGGTACTGTAGGAGAAATACCTGGCTACAAGCAGACCACTATACTTGGCATTTGTTGACCTGAAAGAACGCATTTGACAGGGGACCATGTTCAGTAACCTGGTGGACACTAAGGAAACTAGATACAGACAGATTGTTTGTTAGGGCTGTACAAGCTATTTAAAAAGATGCAGTTAGTAAAGTGTGAGTTAGCAGTGATTACAGTAATAAATTTTGTGTGAAGATAGGGGTCTATCAAGATTTTGTCCTCAAAAATCTTCTCTTCACTCTAGTCCAACAGACTTACATTTATATATGTTCCCACACATACATGTTTATGTTTGTATATATCATCATTATTATTACTAAGAAAACTGAATTTACAAAATTATTAGCACCCCAGACAAAATGCATTTCTTCTGGCTTTATGTTCTGAGTTCAATTTACCCCTCCCTTCAAAATTCTGACAGTGAATTGACAGAATCATTAGCACACCATACAAAATGCTTCGCAGCATTTCATCTGGCTTTATGTTCTGAGTTCAGTTTACCCCTCCCCTGAAAATTGCTGGTCATGTGCTAAAATTTGAAACAGTTATTCTTAAGGCAGTAAGCTGGCTGAAGTGATAGATATTCGAAAAATGCTTACAGGCATTTCTTCTAAAACCTATGTCCTGAGTTCAAATCCTGCTGAGGTCAAGTTTACCATTCATCCTCTTGTGGATGATATTGGGGTTGATGTAATCAATTGGTCTTCTCACAAGATTTCAGGCTTTGTGCCTATAATACAAAGTTATTATTTGTCAGCAGAAGTCACTCAAGAGCTGAGAGTTTGGTGCTAAAGTGGCTGTGCACGAAACTCTTGACCTTTGAGTCATTTTGTATCATTTGAAGAATAAACATAATGAAGGTTTCAAATTATGGCACAAGGCCAGCCATTTTAAGGGAGGGTTAAGTCAATTGCATTGCCCTCCCATTGTTCAGTTGTTACTTATTTTGTCGACCCTGAAAAGATGAAAGGCATAGTCGACCTTAATGAAATTTGAATCCAGAACTTAAAAAGCTGGAAAATATGCCGCTAAGCATTTTCTAAGGATAAATAATAATAATTTGTTTATTGGCCACAAGGGCTTACATAAAATTACATACAACATAAAAGACAAAAACAGGATGATACAATGGGTTTTACAACGTGTAAACAAGATAAATGATTAAAAATTAAACAATTTAAAACTCCCAATAGAGGAGACGCTTTAAGGACCTCGTGGAAAAACGCACAAAAGCCACAGGTGCCTGAACAACAGGCCTAAGGCATTTTTTTTGTTTACAAGTACACGCTCAGAATTGGTCCTTTCAACAAACTTGCTACAAGACAACACTTCCCTCTCTACCCTCAACTTCCTCTTCAAGTGAAACTTGAAAAAGTTGATTAGTGTTTGGCCAAAGAGAAAAGTGCCTGTCTTTAGCCCTTTCAAACGGGTCCACCATACTACCTCTTTCGCTACAGCCACTAGACAAATAAAAATTGCCTTCCCCTCCCGGCCAAAAGAGGGCGGTGGGGCAATCTTCACCACCACCACCACCACTACAACACAACCCTTTCTACTATAGGTACAAGGCCTGAATTTTGGTAGGAGGGGGCTAGTCGATTAAATCAACCGGTACTTATTTTATCAACCCCCAGAAGAATAAATAGCTAAGTCGCCCTCAAGCAGAATTTGAATCCAGAACTTTTTGAATAAATATGTCACTAAGCATTTTGTAAGGATTAATAAAAAATAATAATATATTGTATACTGACTTCTATTTATCCAGGTTGTCCTATCAATACCCCCCCTCTCTCTCTATCTATCAATCTCCCTCTCTCTATCTCTCAATTCATCAACCCCCCCTCTCTCTCTATCTATCAATACGTGCGTGCGCACACACATTTAGTTTGTAGGATCTAAACGTATCAAATACAAGGATAAATGCAATAAGATCAACATATATCAGATAGATATAGTGCGCAAACAAACATAACTTTTCAAATTTTAAACCATATTGCGAAATAACTTATGGACTCTCTTTTCTCAATACTTCCTCCGCCTTCCCTCTCTCCCTCCAACATACACTCACTATTTATGTAACACTCTCACTCACGCTTCATAATTTTAAATACTCTTCGGTTATTTAGTGTCATTTTTTTTTATTGTCTTGTCTTATGTGCATATAAAGGAATACAATTCGTCGGCTGTGTTTTCTATGCAAAACACGCATTGAGGTAAGGTTTTCTCACTTTAAAAAAAATCGTTTTGTTTGGTTTATTTAACATATACTTAGCATGCTTGTTGCTGTTGTTCCAGTCGTGACCATCCCGTCTGTCGAGCAGTGGTTAGGACCACATTATCTAACTAACGAATCTCTTGTGTCTTTTCGTTACCCCCCTTTTTTTTTTCTTTAAGGCGATACGGTGTGAATTGAAGGAAGTTTAACTGCGAGTTCTATTAGGTCAAGCGACTTATGCAAACGCCTCCGCCTGCAAACCGCTACTCACCATATATCGTATTTTGTTATTTAATAAACTCAAATAGGCTTTGAAAGAGTTTTAAGTAAAGTCCTATATCTTGCACGACTAAATAAAATGCATTTTCTGATACACTTACATTTACTATGTGAGCTCACACTCGAACGTTTGTTATTTCAGCTTAGTCTTCAGTTAAAATCAACGCTGCACTCAACTTGTCACTTTTCGTCCTTCTGCAGGTATAGAAAATCAATACCAGTGATATATATATAAAGCCCAAAGGTTTTCATTGATTACATTTACCGCATCCCCAGTGAGACAAACCCTATAAAATTCCTTTTTTTTTTTTTTTTTCTTTTTTAATGAAGAGAAACTATCTGGTTCGTAAGAAAAACAATCACAAAACCTGTTGTTCGGCAAAAGAGACTTAAATAGAATAAGTAACAAGCTTTAAAAGAAAAAAAAAAAAAATATTGGGAGTGATTCGTTCGACTAAAATCCTTCACAGTGGTTCCAAAACATGACCACCGTTCAATAACTAAAGCGAGTAAATGATGAAGAAGAAAGGACGATGGTCTTGAGAAGCCCTTTTTTTTCTCTAAGCAAATATTCAACACTTTTACTAATTCACTAAGCTTTTTCGCAATGTATATTACTTCGACGACATAACGAGGGAACTTCTTGGCTTGTTTCATCTGCTAGAAATAGTTACCAAACACATTATTGGGTAATGTAATCTTAGAAAGACGTAATGGTTGTGACCGGAATGTCATAACTTAATCAGTGCTGATAATATCAATTTGATAGTAAAAAGAGGAAGAAAGGAAAAAATTGTAACTAGTCTGTGGAGGTGATTCAAACTCTTCTCTACCCCTCTATCTCTCTTTCTGTCTGTCTGTCATTAGCTGAGAATATTAAAGTGAAAGTAATATCTTAAACTCAGAGCGCAAAATACATGCACACACACACACACGGTAATATGTAACGGTAAGATCCAAGAATCAAGGTGTAGAAAGTTAGTAAGCTTCGAGTAGTCCGTAGAAGGTGTAGAAAAACAACTTTCAGGAACAATAGTGGTTTATTGACGTAGAATGTTGTAAATTTTCCCCATATCGAAATTCGATAAGCTGAAAAAATTTATTTTATAGTTCACGGTTAGCGGCTGGGTTTGGTGTGTATGCGAATAAAAGTCCAAATTTAGGGAATGGTGTAGATAAAATCAAAGCTACATTTGTTTCTTAACTTACAGACCCCACCCCCTCCATTTTCTCCCAAATTTGATTATTTTTGTAATTTTTTTTTTGCCCAAAATACCCGTTTTCAGATACGGAGGTTCCGGAAAATTGCCAAAAATCGGTATCGTGAACCCCCTCCCCCCAACTTCAATTTTGACTTTTTTCTTCAACACTAACCCTAAAACCGTAACCGTAAGTACAGAAATGTTTTGAAATTTTTGTCCGAATCATGATGTCCATATTTTTCTGCATATTTAGAAAAACAAAAAAAAATTCTTAAAAAAAATTTTCAAAGATTTTTGGAAATTTTTTTCAGAATCATAATCTCCATATTTTTCTGTATATTTTGAAAAAAAAAAAAATTGTGAAAAAAGTGGGGGGTAATTTAGAAATGTTGATTTTTGCCAATTTTTTTGCAGATTCCCCGTAGCCGAAAAGGGGGACTTGTGTCGAAAAAAAAAAATGTTAAAAGGGTGGTTTGGTGGTGGTGATGGTGGGGGACGGGCGGAAGTCTTGCTGAACCTCGGAAGTAGTAATTATTGAAAACGAAGGGTAATCCACTAGCTTCTCATCAGCTCAAAGATACCTTAGTCGGCAAAGGTAAAGAATACACACACTCAGTGTTTAGGATGATGGTGTGCGTATTCTTTACCTCTGCCCTTTAGTCAAATGAAGGTTACATTGTCAAGGGATTCCATAACTCACAGATTTGATTTAAAATGTGTGGAAAGCACCACATTGGATCGAAAATGCGGGCTTTCCACGCTCTACGCATTTTCGATCAAATCTCCTGCGAGTTAACATGGAATCCCTTGATGACAATGTAACCTTCATTTCACTAAAGACGAGCAGCTAGCGGATTACTCCTCGTTCAGGTAATTTCTACTTCTGGGGTTCTGCTAGCTATGAAACATAAGTAGCCGGGATTTTATCTATTCCATTCCCTAAATTTGTGTGTGCGTACAGACACACGCATGTATGTATGTATATATATATATATATATATATATATATATATATATATACACACACACACACACCACACACACACACACACACACATGGAGGCGCAATGGCCCAGTGGTTAGGGCAGTGGACTCGTGGTTTCAATTCGCAGACCCGGCGTTGTGTGTTTGTTGAGCGTAAACACCTAAAGCTCCACGAGGCTCAGGCAGGGGGTGGTAGTGACCCCTCTTGTACTCTTTCGCCCCAACTTTCTCTCACTCTTTCTTGGGTAACGCTGCGATGGACTGGCGTCCTGTCCAGCTGGGGGGAACACATACGCCACAGAAACTGGGAAATCAAGCCCATGAGCCTGGCTAGGCTTGAAAAGGGCGCATAAATAAAAAATAATACACACACACACACATATATACACAACTAAAATCCTTTAGGGCGGTGCCCATGACTGAAGCAAATATTGGTCTATTTGGTCAACCGAGACTACAGTTAGAAGTGCACTCTGCTGTGGGATCAAATCCGAGGCAGTGATTTTGGACTATCCACCATTCAGCTTACCTCCTGGTAAAAACTTATGCCTTTACACCAAAACCATTTGGGTTACAAAGTGAGTTGTCAAATTTTGCAACTGTATTAAACTTTAGGAGCAGTCCTTGAATCTATTTCTCTACTCTACTTTTTTCAGTCACTAGTATGATTTCGTTTGGCCACCGGAGAATTGCATTTTTTCTTTTAGGTGGTAATGTGGCAGAATTTTGGCTCTCAATGAAAACGTACAGTTTGTGGTGATACTTGAATTAGATATTTTTTCTTTTTAGATTTTCTTCTTTTAATAATTTGGCTTGCGAAACAAAAACAAAAGAATGAAAATGAATCGAAATAACAAGAAACTGTAACCGATCTGAAATGATTACTTCCCATAGTTAACTGTTGCAGTAAATTGAATTTAAATCAACAACACGCGCACGCGCACACAGAGCTAACTTTGAAATATAACCTGTACAATGCAAATAGCCTTTTGTATAGATTGAATGTGTTAAAAATGCTTAAAATGTAGCACCACCTGCTACAAACTATCAAACCTGTGCAAGAAACAAGGAAGCTCTTCTGTGGTGGCTTGACTTGTTAGAAATAGCCAAATTTACCTACTGCTTCAAAACTAGACATTGATAGCATAACCATAGGTGTATATCCTGAAAGAAGAAAAAGAAAAAAGACATGATGTTTAAGGTTGGAATATCTTCAGATCTGTTCATTCAGAGTGCACTGGGGTTATACAAAAACGATGGAGCTTTTAGAAGCTAACGAGGGAAACATGTGAAGTAACTTGACCTGATCTCAACAATAAACATCGACATCAACAATAAACACCTGATCCTGCTCATGGTCTTTCCACCTGCTAGAAATAGCAGCAAAATCTTCTTGAAATAATGGATTCACATTGTTTCGGGGGAGGGAGTAAGTCGATTACATCGACCCCAGTGCTTGACTAGCATTTATTTTATCAACTCCGAAAGTTTGAACTGAGAACGTAAAGACGGACGAAATGCCGCTAAGCATTTTGTCTAGTATGCTAACAACTCTGCCAGCTTGCCGCCTTAGTCATCCTTTACTATTTTAAAAAGAAGAAAGACACAATATGTCTTGTACTCCTAGATACACTGTCTGAATAATGTATGATTTGGTCATACCTGGAACACCTGTTCTGGTTCGGTCTGTTTTGTGTTTGCTTTTGGTAGAAATTGTCACTGTAAAGGTCTTATCTTTGTTGCCATGGTAACAAAGTAGTGGTAAAAGGATTGGTGAGGGTCATAATGCAAATGCTCCTTTTTGGCCCTTTCTCATAGCTGATTCAGAGAGGGAGAGAGAGAGAGAAAACTGATTTCAAGATTTGCCTGGGTTCCATTGCTTTTTTTTGATATTCCAAATGTAGAGGCATTCTATATATCTGGTTGTTTTTAATGGTTTTGGTTCGTGATTGCTTGCACATTGATGGCTTAAGTATGTGGATATATATCTACTGTGTGTGTACAGACATCCATCTCCTGTGCTACAGGGGTAATGTGTTCCTGAAAATCTTTTCGTTATATGAAATTAATTTGCCCATTGATTTTCATGTTATAAAGTGATAATGTATTCTGATAGATTTTTCAAAAATCAACGACAAACAAATTACATGAACATTCTTATGTGTAAAAGTAAGCTTCTAAACCTACACAATACAATATGTATATATGAAAACATTTGAAGAGAAATATGTTAGGAAATATGTCACAATATTTGTAATAGGGTATGTTCCTACAACAAAAACTGTTGACTACTGTGTCAGGGATGGTGGTGGTGGTGTTGAAATGAGTGATGCTATCTTCTATTTTATAATATAATTCACCATCCCTATCTTGGGAGGCAAAGAACTTATTGAAAATTGTTTGATGTTTATGGCACATCATCTTTGTACTGCTCAGTGTAGAAACTGAGCTCATTGTAATTTCCTCTTGTAATTCTTATGTTCACTATTAAGATTGTTATCAGCAAAAACTTGCTATCCTTCCTTTATATGTATTGACATTTTAGCAATATTGTTTGTAGTTCATTTATGTGAAGATTTTGGAATTTCTGTATTCTCAGCTTGCTTTTGTTCTAACAGCATCAGTTTCTTGTTAGATACACTATGTAGGACACTAACAATTCAACCACATAATCTTCTATGACATATCCAAACCTTTCATTATTTGCAAGTGTCACATCTTTCCAAATTTGATGTAGATGTTCATCTTGTGGAAAAGTTGGAAAATCATGGATACAGTTTGGCCATATATTTTTTTGAAGCATCTTTCAAACTTGAGGGTTTAACTTCCTGTTATGATTCAGACAGAATTTTATTGAGGCAGATTCCCCTCTGAGATTCACACACTTATTGCAGCAGTCCTTCAGACTTTCTAAACCCTGTAAAAAAACTCAGAAGGTTGGGCCTCCAGCCAGACTTTCACAAAACCCTTAATGCCAGGAATTTTTCAGCACCCCCCTTGTATATGTATATGTGTGTGTAATTGTGTGTTTGTGTGAATACTTGTTTTGTCATCGCTTCATGGTTGTAAACAAACTGCGTCATCATAAAAGTCATCGTTTCAGTCTTCTATGGAAAATGTTGTCTTGCCTAGGTACAAATGAGGATTGGTGACAGGTAGCGTTCTGACCATAGAAAATCTGTCTCAACAAAATTCTGTCTGACACATACAAGCATGAAAAAGCAGACATTAAAGATAACTGTGATCATCATTTTTACAAAGAAGCCATTCTATATAGTTGGTCAATGAGCTAGAAATAGCAACCAAATCTCTTTTATATCACACTTTATATTTCAAAATAGCAAGGAGATTCTGGATAATGTAGTTCTGAATTTGATATGTCTGAAAATAAGATAGGATTGTCATAGCTGGAGCACCTTTGACCAAACGTCTTCACCGTGTCTGATGTGAGCTAAACAAAACTTGATTCTTACTGATTGATTTTACTTCCTGATAATTTTCACTAATTTTTGTTCTTGTCTCTTTTTGGTTCATCTTCATTTTCACTTAAGCAGTCCCACTCAAAATAATCAGTTCTTTTTATCTGATTTGGTTTAACTGCATTGTTTGTATCATTATCAACATCATTACCATCATGGACATTTTTGTTTTATTGCCAATTCTTCACAAGTTAGTAAACAGATCATTGCTATTTGTCTCGATCCAGTGTCATCTTGTTTATCTCTATGATCCAGCAATAGAATATTGTATAGACTTCTGTGATTCAACTTCAGATTTTCTTTTTGATAGATTTTTTTTCTTTAGATATTTTTTATTCCTCAATCTAATTATAAATTCTTTTTGAATGCAAATATAAAAACAAACAAACAAACAACCCTGTATCAAAGACTTTTAGAATGTAACATTTCTTCAGAAATTACACTCTCAATGAAATTGTTTTTTCATACTTTTGTAAATTCTTATTTTGTGAATGGTATTTTCTGAAGATAATTTTATCAAAGACTAATAATTATATTCAAATAAAAATTGTAAAAAGCTTTTTAAATTGGGTTTTAGTTCTACTTTGCAGTTGGTAACAAAGAAAATTTTGAAATCTAGTTGTAATTTGGGGTTAGTAAGCTGTATTTAATGCAGGAATTATCATGGCATTTAAATATCTGTAATTTGTTTTTGGTATGCAATGATAGATGCTAATTGATAAAATGGTAAATGTAAGGTGAAGCTATCATCGTTACTCATGTATAATACATGTCTGTATAGTGCGTATCTCTACTTATGGCTATCAAATCCTGGGAAAATAGACCCTGTGTATAATATACATATACTTTCTTTAGGTTTTTGGTGCATGGTTATGTGGTAAGAAGCTTGCTTTCCAACAACATGGTTTTAGATTCTGTCCCACCACGTGACACCTTGTGCAAGTGTCTTCTACTATAGCCTTGGGCTGACCAAAGCTTTGTGAGTGAATTTGTTAGACGGAAAGGGAAAGAAGCCCGTCGTATATATATATATATATATATGCATATATATATATATATATACACAAACACACACATATTTATATATAAATATATATACTTATATTTACATATACACACACGCATAAATACATACATACATACATATATATATATGAATCATCCAGCGAACACCCACCATTAGTCATCACAGTTGCTCAAGGTAAAAATGAATTCCTCGCTCTTTCAGGAACATCAATTTTTTATATTGACTGCATTCCACCACTTTGATCTATTTTTTATATATCACCACCACGAACCACTGCATCATACACTTTAAACATATAGCATGAACGAACTCACTTCAAACTATATATGAACTTTATGATGTCTGACTCCATTGTGTATTATAAATGAATTTCTTATATTTGATAGCATGAACTATCTTTTTTTATATATAACTTTTTTTGATAAGGTTCATTTCAGGAACTGAAACATGTTATAATGTATATATAAAAATAAAAAATTGTATAATATAGCAGCATTTTCGAACTTCATTTTTTACAAATATATATATATATATATACATACACACACACATATACAAGAAAAAGCACCACTGATGCTATATTTCTGCTAAGACAGCTGCATGCGAAATTCTCAGCCAAAGATAAATCTCTGTACCTGGCTTTCGTTGACATGGAGAAAGCCTCTAACAGGTTCCTCCGATCCCTTATCTGGTGGTCAATGTGGAAACGAATGATAGATGAATGGCTAGTGAGAGCTGTGCAAGCCATGTACAGGGATGCTGTTAGTAAGGTGAGGGTTGGCAATGAGTATAGTGAAGAATTCCTGGTAGGGATTCACCAAGGATCAGTACTCAGCTCCCTCTTATTCATCATAGTCCTCCAGGCAATAACAGAGGAATTCAAGACATGATGTCCCTGGGCGCTTCTCTATGCTGATGACCTTGCTCTAATAGCTGAGTCACTATCAGAAGTAGAGAAGTTTCAGGTTTGGAAGCAAAGTCTAGAATCGAAGGGCCTTAGAGTCAATCTAGCAAAAACCAAAGTCTTAATAAATAGGAAAGCAGACAAATCACAAATCCCTACATGTAGATGGCCCTGCTCAATCTGTAGAAAAGGCATAGGTAGAAACTCCATAAGATGTTCCCGGTGTAAGTTATGGACGCATAAAAGGTGCAACAATATTAAATGAAGGCTAACTGGGAAGATAGTTTTTATGTGTGGCAAATGCTCAGGGTCAACAAACACTAAAAAAATATGCAGAAAACAGCTTCTGTTTTCCAAATCAGTAGCAGGGGTGAATGCTCTGAGAATGTAGCTGCTAGAATAAGAATAGCTTGGGCAAAGTTCAGAGAGCTCCTACCTCTGCTGGTGACAAAGGACCTCTTGCTCAGAGTAAAAGGTAGAATGTATGACGCATGTGTGCAAACGGCCATGCTACATGGCAGTGAAACATGAGCTGTGACTGCTGAGGACATGCGTTAGCTTGCAAGGAATGAAGCTAGTATGCTCTACTGGATGTGTAATGTCAGTGTGCATACACAACAGCGCGTAAGTTCCCAGAGAGAAAAGTTGGACATCAGCAGTATCAGAAAGGAACACTTGTAGAAACTTCTTAGACCTGATATAGGGGGTACAGAAATACATATACCAAAATATGTTGTCATACGCTCAGATAGAAAGGAGCCATGGTGGAGTTGCTGTGTACATCTGAGTGAACCTCATGCCCCAAGTCCTGCTGTCATATTCTAATTCAGTGTGTGACACTCAAATTGTACACATAAGACAACTTAATATTGTTATATGTACTACATATCGCCCACCAGATGCTCCGAGTCATATAGGCAAATTTGAAGACTGCCTAGCAAAGATAGAAGTTCTCATCAAACTGGAACAACACATTAATGTATTCCTTTTGGGTGACTATAACTTCCGGAACATGGAATGGCCTGGGGGCCAGATTCTCCCAGGAATAAAATACCAACAGCAAGCACAAGAAGAGTCCTTGCGCTAACTTACCAATGCCTCTTTCATGGAACAAATCATGCTGCAACCAACCAGGGCAAATAATATACTAGATGTCTGCTTCACAAACAATATAGACATTATTCGTAATATATATATAAATATACTTATATTGGCACATAAAATACACCAATCCGACCGTGGCCGTTGCCAGCCTCGCCTGGCACCTGTGCAGGTGGCACGTAAAAAGCACCCACTACACTCACGGAGTGGTTGGCGTTAGGAAGGGCATCCAGCTGTAGAAACACTGCCAGATTTGACTGGAGCCTGGTGCAGCCTTCTGGCTTCCCAGATCCCCGGTCGAACCGTCCAACCCATGCTAGCATGGAGAACGGACGTTAAACGATGATGATGATGATGATGATGATATACACACACACACACACTTACATAATATACTTATATATATATATATATATATATATATATATATATATATATATATATATACACATACACACACACACACACACACACACACACAACACACACACACACATATAGTTGTAAGATACCACACAAGTGGAAATATATATGAAAGAAGGTTTGAAAATGCAATTTTAAAGATGTTTATTCACTTGACCAGTTTCACATTTTTAGAAAAAGATTGTCAAAAGTAAAATGTAAAGCTTTGTATAAGCTTTGTTGTGTTAAGCACTGGTTGTCACAGAAGTATTAAAATTCATATATTCTTCGATAATAATAAGAAAGTATTAAGAAAATATTCAACAAAAAGTATTAGGTGTTCAATAAAAACCATGTTTGTTTCATTGTATATATATATGTATACACAGAAGGAGATATATTTAAGAATTTACAAAAAATTGGAGAGGAACCAACCTGTCTTTTTGGCATTTTTTCTGTTTTGTGTGTAGCTAAAGATTGTTTACTATTTTAAGGGACAGTGTGGGAGGTTGGCTGGGAGGAAGGAGGAGCAGTATGGAATTAAAAGGATTTTTTTTGCTTCTTGTCTAGACTGTCATGGTTCAGTGGTTTTTAGGACTGGTCTTAGAGGTCAGAAAGGTGTGAGTGTGTGTTTCTGTGTAGTTTATGTGTATATACATGTGTTTGTGTGTGTGTGTGGGCCGTTTTTGATTGGTCTCAGACTCTGGGACCAATATATATATATATAATATATATATATATATATATATATATATATATATATATATATATACTTATGTCAGCTCAATATGGTGAAAACAATTTCATTTTTCAATTTTGTCTTTTTTTTTTAAATCAGAATCTTAAATTGAAATATTATTTCAGATTTTTATGAAGTGAAAAAATGTATATTAAACACTTTTGTATGTAGTATTTTGTATATCATTTCATAGGATATAAATGATTTTGGCTTTGTTTGTGCATTTTATTTACAGCAGGAATTTCTGTCTAGATAAAAACAAATTGTCAGTTATTTTCTGGTTATTTCATGTCAATGGTTTTGAGCTAAGTAGAATCCTTTGGAACTGTTCCCATCAACCTTCAGTATGGAAGGATATAGAAGACATTGCTGAATGCAAACACTTTCATTGTATGTATGTCCATTTAAATACTGTTATTATTGAATACTTTCAATGGAAGTGTATTTAGTGATGCTTGATTGTAATAATTACAGTATTTCAGGAAGAGAAGTATTTATGTATTATCCTTATTGATTAATTATTATTTTAATCTTCACATTACATAAAGTAGTATTTTCAATAATAAAAGTGTTACATTCTGGTCTTATTTTCCTTTTTTGTATTGAAAATTGATTTGGCCTTCTGCACTGAAGGCTGATGTCAGTAATTCCATGGGACACGTTTTTACCTGTGGCACCAAGCATTTAATGTATTAATTACTATCATAGGAAAATGCAACATTAATTATAGTGATTTTTAACTCTTTGTTATACATCACTTAACTTAGACAATAGATATAACTTCTGTCATACCTTCCTAAATGTGGTGGTCCACTTTGGCTGGAAAAAAATGGGTGTCATGTACTTATGTATAATGTGCACCCCTAATATTTAAGTTTAAAAATCCAGGGGAAAAATGGATATTATTCACAAATAAATTAGGCAATCACATTATTAGAGTATTTCGTTTATGTACATATCAGCTCACAACTAAAAGAAAGCCACTCTGTAGCTGCTTTGACTACTAGAAATAGTAGCCATATCTCCTTTAAATCTCATACTAACTATCTTAAAATGTCGTATTGTACCTATTACGTAATATATCTGGAAATAAAATGATCTGATAATTATAGCTGGATTGTTTTTGATCATATGTCTGCTTGATTAGAACTGACCTGAGAATAAGCAACTAAATTTAGTACTCATTATATTCTAAGCTTTTTGATAGATTGAAAATAGCATTAGCAAAATTTGCAGAAAATTTCTAACAGGATCCCTAACAAGAACATTTGTGCAGTGGTACCTGTCTCATAGTTTGAAAGTTGAAATATATAGGGCATCCAGTAATGAAAAAAGTAACTTCTGCAACAGGGTGAAAATTTCATGTTTGAAAGAACGCAGTTATGTCATTAATGCTAGCATGAAAAATGGATGTCATATACACACACATACAAATAAACATATAAATACTGGCATAGCTGTGTGGTAAGAAGTTTGTTTTGCAACTATGTGATTTCAGGTTCAGCCCTATTATAAGGCATCTTGGATGACTGTCTACTATAGTCCTGGGCTAATTATTACTTTGTGAACAGAATTGATAGATGGATACTGTATGGAATCTCATTGTATATGTGTGTCTGTTTGTGTGCATATGTGTGTGAATGTTGACTTTCCATAGCCTTTGCTTGTCACCATCTGAGCAAAATAGCAATATGTTTACATTCTTTGTTCCTTGTTGACATTGTGACCAGTTGTTCTGCACTCTTGAAGTAAATCCCTTACCTAAAAAACAGGCAAGTGCTGGTGACAGGAAGACCATCCAATTTTAAAATGCTGCCTCAAATAAGTTCTTGTCCAACCTATACTAGCATGAAAAAACAAGACATTAAACAAATGAGCATCTGAATAATGTTTTAGGTCTCAGTTAAGTTAAATAACCTAACCAGTTTAATATCTTGACCTAAAATATTTATTGATTATTCAGTTCTGTATTTAAGAGATGAGTTATGTACATTATTTACATTTGAAAGATATTTGTCCTCATCTTGTTTCTTGTGAACACAATGTTTCAGCTTATATACCCTCCAGCCTTCATCAGGTGTCTTGGGGAAATTTTGAATCTGGGTTCTCATTCCTAAGGTATTTTTCGATTATTATTCTGGTCACTGCCTGGAATCACTCTCGGAATCTTGGGGTTATGGTGTAGTGGTTAGACACCTGATGAAGGCTGGAAGGTATATCAGCCGAAACGTGTTGAGGACAAATATCCTTCAAATGTAAATAATTTTATTGATTATTGTTGTGCAGTGATATTTCATTTGCCCATAAGTTGGCTTTTTTTTCTTTTTTTTTTTCAGTTAACAGTTCTGCTGTAAACAAAATGCAATTTTTTTTATTTAGTAAAGAAATAAACATGTAAAGCAGGTAATAACTTGTCCTGTGTTGTGGAATCATGTTGAGAATATTTACTCTTAGTTATTTAGCTAAGAAACAGTTATAGAAAACTTCAGACAAAAATCTTAATCTTGAGAAACACATAAAAATATCTGAACTACAAAGTATATTCAAAAAATGTTTGACAGGTGATTGTAAATACTAATTCTGACCTTTGGCTAGTCATAGTAGAAGTTACATAGAGTAATGGAGATCAACTCTGGGTCTTGAGTTCAAATTCACTCCATCCATTTTATTTATATTTTCAGAGTATACTTTATTTCATATGTTGTGTTTATGACAGTTATGTACAATACCTTTTACTTGTTTTAGTCACTGGACAGCAGCTGTCCTGGAGCATCACCTTGAAGGGTTTAGTAAAAAAAAGAAATGACCGTTTTTTAAAGTTATGGTAATGTAAACAAACCAACACCAGTTGTCCAGCTGTGGTGGAGGACAAACATGAAGATACACATATATATATATAAATATATATACACACACACAGTTTCTTTCAGTTTCCATCTACCAAATCCACTCAAGGCTTTGGTCAACCTGGGGCTATAGTAGAATACACTTGCCCATGGTGCCACACAGTGATACCATTTAGTTGGGGAGCAAACCTTTTACCATATAGCTATATCTGTGCTTATCAATATTTATGATAATTATACAAGTCCACCACAATAAGTAAGCTTAAATCTTTGGATGGCTATTCAAATGGAATATTCTGATAATTCAATCTTATCTGAACAGTGCACCTCATAAACTGTCCAATACATTGAGGTAGTAGTTACTTTAGATTGTCCTAACCATGTTTAAACATGCAGAAGGTATGCAATGCCATAATGACAAGATAATAATTGTCTCACAGACTTAGTAGACACTGTGCAAATTATGTTTATTACAAATAGGTTTCAATAATTTCATTAAAAAAAGTAATTAGATTATTCAGACAGTATAAGAAGGTATTCAAAGTGTAGTAGAAATATAGAGTTTCCAGTATGTCATGAAACGTCCGGTTGTAAGGAAATATTATCTTACTTGGAAATAGGTGAGAGTTGGCGATGGGAAGAGCATCCAGTTGTAGAAAATCTGCCCAATAAATTCCATTTGACTCATGCTAGTGTGGAAAAGTGGATGTTAAATTGATGATGTTGGTTGTTTTCCAAAGTGCAAAGCTACTGGATAATTTGTTGACAGAAATATCAACAAATGTCACCTTCGCAAAGCACAGACTATAAACGTTGTAGGAGACATTTGCCCCTGGTTCCATGGAATGAGAGTGAACCTGCTAGCTGCAAAGCAAACTTCGTAGCTTAAAAATGTATAAAATAAGTAAATAAATAAATGATTAAATATATATGTAAAACATATGTAAAGAGAATATTTACTTAGTGTTGTTAATCATATTTTTCATTTTAAAGATGACAGCTAATTTGTCTTGCCTGCTATAATGCAGTTTGTTTTGGCTGAAGATTATGTTTCTTTAGTAATATTACCAGTTTTTGCTCATCCTCTGTATGGATGACTGATTGATTATACTGTGGTGGTGGCTATGAGGCTAAGGTGCTCCACTACTAACAGAGATGGACATTCAGCATGCAAACTGTCGCAGTAAGCATCATCTTGCAGGTTTTTATTGTCTACTTAATCTCAGTCCTGGTTGTGACTCCTAATTTTAGCCTTAGAGTTTGCTTGCAAATTTCTTGAACCATTGAAATGTTTGCAGTGAAAGTTAGCCTACATTTCTGTTTTGTTACATATTATGGCCTACTGGAAAATAGGGTGTTTTTTTTTAAAAAATTATTTGTTGAAGTATGCACAAACATAACAGTTGTTGGAGTGAGTTAAGTTGATACTCTGAAGTGTCAGTTGTTTGTATTTTCATTAGTTTTCTGTCTAAGTAACCAAGATATTTTATAACTCTTAATGGTTCAGTTCATATAGATGAACATAATCCCTGCCGGGTGGTTGCACTTTATTTCTGTACCATTAATGTCTCTTCACATCTTGTTGCTCTTATTGAATTGCGCTTCCCTAGCCCTTCACTCAATAGTTTACCCACTCCTTTCTTCTTAGAAAAAGCCCTTCCCTCACTTTGCATGCTTTTATCTACAAGCCTCACCTGCAGGTGTTTAAACTGAACATAAATTGCATTGATCTCACCAGATGTGGTGTGTGTGTATGTGTGGTTGTTGTGGGAAGCAAAGTTTGACCTTGCCTTTGACCACCCCGTATATAAAAAGAAAAAAAAAAGGAAGTGTTACTTTTTGATCAGCTTCTAATTATGAGTTCAAATTTTGTGTACAGCTTACAGAGAGCTTGACTCTTGATATACTACGAAAATAAGGCGGTGAGCTGGCAGAAACGTTAGCACACCGGGCGAAATGCTTAGCGGTATTGCGTCTGTTGTTGCGTTCTGAGTTCAAATTCCGCCGAGGTCGACTTTGCCTTTCATCCTTTCGGGGTTGATAAATTAAGTACCAGTTACGCACTGGGGTCGATTTAATCAACTTAATCCGTTTGTCTGTCCTTGTTTGTCCCCTCTATGTTTAGCCCCTTGTGGGCAATAAAGAAACAGATATACTATGAAAATATGAAGTATTCAGTGGTAGCATAACTGGATGTTGCTCTTTCTCTCTTACTCTCTCCCTCCCACACATGCATGCAGGAACCTAGTTGCCGACCCAATATATTCATATTCATGCAAAGAAGTGTGGATGGCAGAATCAGTAGAGTGCTGAACAAAATCCTTTATGGTTTTTGTTACATTTTTGAGTTCAAATCTTGCCTCAGTCTAGTTAACCTGGTCACCCTTCCAAGATTTATAAAATAAATACCACTCGATAAAATAAGTATTATGTGCCCCTTATGGTTTTCAACTGCATGGTAAACATTTACAATTCCTAGTTAAAACTGAGACAGACTCAATAACGTTTAAATTCCAGTAACTTGTTAGTGATGGGGGTTATTGATTAACTGAATTTTTGGAATGCCTTGATAAAAGATGTCATTATCCTTATCATCATGTTCATTTTTTTTTCCATGCTGCATAGTTGGATGGGACTTTTTGAGGCATTTTTTTACAGTTGGATACTTTCCTGATATCAACCATTTTAGTCACCCCTTATGACATGCAGGAATGTATACAGTGTACTCGTTCTGTTTTTATCTTTTACTTGCTTCAGTCATTAGACTGTGACCATGTTGGGGCACTGCCTTGAATGGTTGTAGTTGAAATTGACTTCAGTACTTATTTTTGTAAGCTTGGTACTTTTTTGTCTCTTGCCAAACCACTCCGTTATAAGGACATAAACAAACCAACATCAGTTGTCAAGTCGTGATGGTGGTGGGGTGCAAACACTAACACAAAGACACACAAACACACACACACACATGACTGGCTTCCACACAGTTGTCATCTACCAAATTTATTCACATGGCATTGATTGATCTTGGGCTATAGTAGAAGACAGTTGCTCATGGTTGCAAAGTTTCTCAACCAATCAACCATACCTATAAAAGCATCATTCATATATATATATATATATATATATATATAATATATATATATATATACATTGCGGACGCTAAACGATGATGATGATACATATACATACATATATATTTTTTCCCTTTTTTGTGGAAATCTGTGTATTCATCTATACTGTGATAGGTTATATAATCTAAGCAAATTGGAGGATATTTTCTTGGGTTATATTTAGTAGAACAAATCAACTAGAAAAACCAAAATAAGAATAATGCAATTTAGCAATGCTTACAGCAGTGTCTAAGCAAAGACCTTGATCACAGATACCGTTCTATTTTTATAATATACTTAATGAAATATACATATAAATCATACATGAAAATGAAAATTCATCATAAACTTTTATGACTCATTGACCAATAAGAGAACCTCTACATGGTTGCTCTGCTTGCTAGACATAGCAGCCAAATTTCCTGCAAATCACACCCAATGTATGTATATGTATTAAAAAGGAAGGACAATGTAAGTTTTGATGTTTCATGGTTGTGATGTCTTTGAGTAGTGTTTGTTCTATTATGAACCACAGCGGATACGATATATATAATTGTATACTTCAGCATTCTGTAGATATTAAGTAGATTAAATCACACTTTTGAGTACAACATTTTGTATCTTTTCTCCATTTAGAAAAACTGACGTATCTAGGCATAGCAGTATCAGTATACCGCTGGCTTGTTGATGACTAATATCTATATAGTATAAAATATCTATATACTATAAAATAAATTCTCTATGATAAAATTGTTAGGGTATTTATATATATATATCTCCATCCGTGTGTGTATGTATATCTATCCACACACATACACACACGAACTCTCTCTCTCTGTCTGTCTCTCTCTCTCTCTTAATTAGGCTAGCGATTTTCTCCGTCCTTTCCTTTTATTAAATGAAGATAAAAAATATTTATGAAAGCAGTCAGGTAGGAAACTAGTTAAACTTCCTTCTATTTCTGTCAGAGACGCTCATTAGTTTTATAGAATTGTTACTGATTATGAAGGATGGTCTTATTGATTGCTGAAGCATCTGTTAATATTTCAGTTGTGTGCAATTACATAACACCTGTTCGTCTACCTGTTCATTCTCAATCGTTCATTGTCTTTTTAAATGGTTTTGATGAAGATTCTGTTGCTGTTATTGTTGTAGATAGAGCTGTGAATTGTTACAGTACTGGATTACTAACTGAAGGGTAATGGGATTTTTTATACTGTCAATGATGCTGTACTATAATTGGCCAGCACCATTGACAGTAACATTCAGTACTAAAGTGATAGCATACTTAATATAGTAAACCAAATAATTGTAATTTAGTAAAATTTTATCATTAATAATGGTTTTGAAAATTTGGCAGAAGGCCAGCAGTTTCCATGGGAGAAGGTTAGTTGATTACATTGACCCCAATATTCAACTGATACTTATTTCATTGACTTCAAAAGGATGAAAAGCAAAGTTGGCCTCCACTGAATTTGAACTCAGAATGTAAAGAACTGGAAGAAGTGCCACTAAGCATTTTGTCTGTTGTGCTAACTATTCTGCCAGCTTGTCGCTTTAGATTTTATCCTTAATAATGGGATTGATTATTATCTAAATGACAAATTTTGATCAAAAGAGGTGAGAATACAAAAATCCCTCAAATTTTAACCTATTTAAACAAATTAAATATGGAATGCACTGGTGAGGTGAGTATAATCTTCAGCTGTATGATGATAGTCCAGTTCTAGCTCTAGCTAAATATATATTTTTTCTAGCTGAGTGAGAGGAAGAATAGTAGAATCTGTGACCTTATGCAGGATCTCTGAGATCTATTTCTTTTATTGTTTCAGTCATATAACTGCAGACATGCCGGAGCACTGCCTTTAGTCAAACAAATCAACCCCTTAACTTATTCTTTGTAAGCTTAGTACTTATTCTATCAGTCTCTTTTGCCGAACTGCTAAGCTATGGGGACATAAACACACCGGTATCGGTTGACAAACACAGACACACATACATATACATATATACATGATGGGCTTCTTTTAGTTTCCGTCTACCAAATCCACCCACAAGGCTTTAGTCAGCCCTAGGCTATAGTAGAAGACACTTGCCCATGGTGCCACGCAGAGGGACTGAACCCAGAACTATGTGGTTGGTAAGCAAGCTACTTACCACACAGCCACTCCTTCGCCTATGGTGGTGTTGAGTGGAAAATCATTTTCCAGCATACATTTCTACATAGCATAGTAGTATAGACATGTAGTGTAAACATTCAAACATTGTCACTATTGTGCCAAATCCTGTCACATTTCACATGGAATTTTTGGTCCTTCAAATTACCTTGGTGTATAGGTCAACTTACCTTTCTTGGTTGTAAACTTTAATTTGGAAAATATGGTAACTATTGGGTTGCTTCATTAGGAAGCAATATGCCAAGATAGCAAATTAGGTAGCTGGTCTGGGTCTCCTGTCCTGTATTTTATCCTCTCTCACTATCCCTTTCTCTCTTTCTTTACTGAAGATACCCATTGTAGGATTCAAACATCTCACTGTTTACTGCAGAGATGAGAGGACACAGTAATTAACTTTTTTATTATTAGCTTACTGTATGGTCAGATCAACCCTCTCTTCTGGTTATAACTTGGTGAGAGATGATAGTGATGGGTTTCACTTGACTGACATGCTAAATTACATTACATGAAAAAATGAGATTTTTAGTTGTTCTTGTATGATCCACTGGATTATGAAGTCCCAAACTTTTATTGAGTAGTTCTGGTTTGCTCTATTTGAATAAGACTGGGAAAGATATAGTTGTTAAATAACTCAGGAGAGGCATGCAAGTTCGACACCTTCTGATGTGCTATATTTCTATTTGGAGACCACTCTATATTCTCTCTTGGGCAGTGGTTGTGTTGTGACTGCTATGTAACAGTCGAGAATAACAATCCATATATGCCCACCCACAATAACTAGGACAGTTTCTTCAGCTTGGTTTGTGACTACCTTGTGTATTTTGTCATGCTGTTGTTTGAGTGTGACAATCAGGTTTCAGGCATTCATTTCATTGTTCTGTCTAAAAGTAACAGTTGCAGACGTAGTGAAAATGGATTAATATGAAGTTGTTTTTTTGGATTTAGTAGTGTTAGCAGAATTTGGTCATTATTGTGTTTAGTGAAACTATGTTGTAGTAATGAAGCTATTTTACTATGTATGTGTGGGTATATGTATGCAATTGTGGAAATTTTTTTTTTTTTTTAATATTTGCTGCTTCAACAAATTTGTGGGATTATTGATATCTGGCATACGATACAAGGTCCCATACATTTGGATGGTCTTGTTTTGGTGGTTCTCAACTGGGGTCCATATAACATTTTGCTGTTAAAATTTATGTGCAATAAATTGTTTATACTTTTACAATACACAAAATATTTTAATCATTTTATACAATTCCTAATATCTAATTACAAAAATACAGATTTTTTTTTTATATGCATTGAATGTCTCTGGAGGTCCAGTAATATAAAATGGGAATCCAAAGGGGTCATAGGCAAAAATGGTTGGAAAACACTGGTCTAGTGGTTACATTTGACTGATACTTCTTTTTGTTTCATCAAAGCTAGAAAGACAAATGGCCTAGCAGGATTTGAACTCAGAATTGAAAGCAATGTAAATAAATACTCTAAGGAATTTTCTCTGTTAGTTTTTTTACCACCACTCCACTGCTGCCCAATAAATAATTTTGCCAATCCAGTGCATTGTAAGTAATTTTGTGAATACATCATCTTTTAACTCTGTAGTGTTTAAACTGTCCATATCCGGCCGAAATATTTTACCTGTTTTTCACTTATACTGGCTAGATCTGGCCTCTCATACCTACCCTACAATCTCATTCTAAAAATAGACAATCACATCATTGAAATCTTGAAGCAATGAGATAACACATGATAAATTCAAATCAATGTGAATAAACAAGCATTACGTTTGACATAATAATCTGAACGCTAAAGATTTAAGTAATTTGACCAGTTCATTGCCCTATTTTTAAGTACCACCAAAAGAGATACAATACATGCTTGGAGCTGTCAGGAATGCTATAATTGATAAATGTTTCATTAGCTTGCAATACTATGCTCCAGTTTCCAATGGTTACATGAGTGTGGATGAATGCTATCAGTAATATGTGTGCTCTCTGTGAATTAAATTTAATCTGCAACAAAGTATCACTGTGTGCAGTTATTCTACAGCCCACCTTCTTTTTGATTGTCTTTGAGATCACAATCACCTGGATAAGAGAATAGAACTTAAGTACTCTTTCTAGCTTCATAGAAAGCTATTTCTGGATTGGATATAATCCTAATTGTTTTATACCCATTTATCTCCTGTTGAATCTTGTTACGGTCCATGTCATCTGGTAATACATGAACAGTGCATAAAGCAAACAAGCCAACTTAGTTGGTGTGTAATTTTTTTACACTTTGGACCAGGGACATTTCATCATGCTACTAGCATTACAGAGGTTGTCAATGGCTAGACCAAAGAATTGATTTTACCCTGCCCTCCTAGATGGGTAGCTTGTGATGTAAAGGGTAAAGACTCCCTTTGGTCATGAATGGCCATAGAATTGCCCCTAGAAAGTTACCCTCTGAGGCACAAGTCTGAGCAAGGTTCTTTATAGAAGACTAGCAATCCTCTCTCCACACCACTAATGTTATTCAAGGAAAAGGCAAAGGCTGATACAGCTTGGCACCAGTGACATCTCAACTCATTTCTACAGCTGAGTGAATTGGAGCAATGTGAAATAAAGTGTCTTGCTCAAGAACACAACATACAACCAGGTCTGGGAATTGAACTCACTACCTCATGTTTGTAAGCCTGACACTAGAACCACTGAGCTATATGCCTTCACTTGTGATGTAGCTTAATGGTTATAAGGTATATATATATGCTAGCATGGAAAACGGACGCTAAACGATGATGATATATATATATATATACACACACACACAGCCTTCTTGTATTTATGAATTCCTTTATTTATGTAGAATATCAACACATGTGGTGCTTATAAATTTGTTTCCAAAATGTTCTCACACACACAGGCACACACACACACACCTGAGTAAGTGCATAAATACGAAGCAAGGTGAAAAAAAAAATAGTACTTGAACACTGGAGGTAGAGTAATATGGTTTATTAAAAAAGCTGCAGTAAGAAAGAGAGAGAGAGAGATAATGATGTAAATAAAAACACAAAAAAATATACATGTATATAAGCAGTTTTATTTCTTTATTTGCATCACTATCTCCATGTCTACTTACCTGGATTCCTCTTACAGACACTCTTTACCCTGTAGCCTTAGTCCTTGGTAAAGATTTCAGAATGTAAGTTCAAATCATTTGAATGCTACTAAATGTTTTCTATATTGAGCATCTTTGATTCTCATTTGTTGACTCACTCTCTCTCTTTCTGTATATCCACACGACTAAGCAGATAAATGCAAGACAAGGTGGAAAAAATAGTACTCATATACCGAAGGTAGAATGATAGGCTTTTTTACTAAAGCTACAAAGGCATCACAAAAACTGTTACTCAAGAGTTTCCCGTTCCTCGTTGTGATCAAGAATTCTTGATCACAACTATTCAACAAACAGGAATATGAAACTCTTGAGTAATAATTTTTGTGGTGTTTTTGCTGCTTTAATAAAAAAGTATATATATATATGTCTTTTGTCTATTTTCATAAAGCTTCCCGTTATATATATATATATATTATATATATATATATATATATTATATATATATATATGCTGGTGACACATAAAAAGGACCATTTGAGTATAACCGATGCCAGTGCTGCCTGACTGGCACCCGTGTTGGTGGCATGTAAAATCACCCACTACACTCTTGGAGTGATTGGTGTTAGGAAGGGCATCCAGCTGTAGAAACCTTTCCAAATCAGATTGGAGCCTGATACAGCCTCCCAGCTTTCAGTGAAACTGTCCAACCCATGCCAGCATGGAAAGCAGATGTTAAACGATAACATCAACGATGATGGTGATGACACGTTAGCGTGCCAGGCGAGATGCTTAGCGGTATTTCGTCTGTCGCTACGTTCTGAGTTCAAATTCCGCCGAGGTCAACTTTGCCTTTCATCCTTTTGGGGTCGATAAAGTACCAGTTTTGCACTGGAGGCGATATAATCAACTCAGTCCCTTCGTCTGTCCTTGTTTGTCCCCTCTATGTTTAGCCCCTTGTGGGCAGTAAAGAAATATATATATATATATATATATATATATATATATATATAAGTATATGCACTCTATAAAATAAATATTTTCCAGAGAAGTAACATTTTGAAGAATCCCAACTTATAAAGATAAAATGAAGTAAAACAAAGAACAAACCCATCATACCATTGTATTACATTGCAATAATAGTTTTTTTTGGTGAAATCTTTTTTTTATATAATGCACACACACACCTCACACATATGGTGTCTCTTTTAGTACACTTTAAAAGGGTAGATGGGGAAAGAGCAAGATGAGAAGAGAAATGGTATATTGATTATTTTACCTTGTTAATGTTTTATGTAAGATCATATATTGATCTGAATGTAAAAAATTCATTAATGAATGTAAAAATTGATTTATTCTAACACTTCTGTTTGCTTCATACATTGGTCACCTGTTACATTTTTCTTTACACTGTTTGCACACAACTGTTAAATCACTTTTAAAGAAAGTATTTATTTCACTTTCATTTATATATTTTAAACAAAACCTTTGTTTCTTTGAATTCGTGGGTTGGATTGGGAGTCCTGAAATACATCTTACACATTTTGATGATCTGTGGGGCTAGATCTGAAATTAGGTGTGAAGTTTGGGTTCTTCTCATTGAGTATTTAGCCATTAGAAATCTTTCTTCGCTGTTTTATTTCCAGTTCTTAGCCATCTTCTTTCCAGTTTTCCTGGGACAGTGGAAAGTCTTTCTTTTCTCAGTTACTTTTCACAGACGTTCCTTCATCATCAGCTCAACATTCATTTTTCTCTTCTCACATGGTTTGGGTGGAATTCTGTTGAGATGGATTATCTATGGCTGGATGCCCTTCCTGTTGCCTGTTTCCATGCAAGGTAATATTTTTCCATGACCTGTTTGCATTGAAGATTGGAAATGGACACCACTTGCATGACAGTTATACTTGTTTACAGTTATCACTTGATGTCAAGGCAAGAAGGCTGCAGCACACACATCTATATACACAAACATGTACACGCACATATATATATATAAATACAAGAGTATTTATATATAGGAGTGTGGTGGTTTAATAAAGTATGTGATTGGGTATTATCTGGTAATTGATATTTGATTTGGATGTATTTCTCCATTTTCTTATTTTGTATTATGAATTTGTAGTAAAACATTTTACCTTTGCCCATATAATACAGTAAATGAATTAATTGCATCGCAATTCTTAACATTTATGTATTAACTTTGTTGGGTACTTCACTAGCAGTATATTGGATATATGTTATCCCATGGAGGGTTGCATTTACAACCCCTATCTCAATTTGTACATATATAAACATATATATATGTATATATTTATATATATATATATATTTATATATATAAATATCTCTCTCTATATAAATATATACATATATATATGTTTATGTATATGTATGTATATATAAGCAATAATAAATCTCTGAACGAGGTATAAACAGTAGCTGCACGACAATGTGAAGTATATTTGCCACTTAAATGTTGCTAACAACTAATGGTGGATACTACTGTAGCTTGTAGCCTCAGGAGAATATCTCCAGCTGGCTATTGAGACACTTTCTGTACCCTATCAGTATTTGCAAAGGGAAGTCAGCTGGAGAAGATGTTCTCCTGGAGCTACAAGCTACAGTAGCATCCACCCTTAGTGGTTAGCCACATTTAAGTGGCAAATATACTTCACATATATACATACATATATGATGAGCATCTTTCAGTTTCTGTTTACCAAATCCACTCAATTATCTGGTCAGGCTGGTTGTGAAGACACTTGCTTCAGACACTATGCAAAAAAATTCATCAGCCTTTTTGCCAATGTAGAACATCAGAACATCAAGTTGAGTGTTTTTTTGTTTCGTAGAGAAAACTCTACAAAACAAAAGAAACACTCAACTTGATGTTCTACATTGGCAAGAAGGTTGATGAATTTTTTTTTTTTAGCTAATGGAAGTTTCTTCTATAAATGATATGGAGTGATGACATTATTTGGCATACTTGTTTGAGCATTAGACAGAATACCTTGTGATATTGATTCTGAGTCTTTTACATTCCAGTGTCAAACCCTGCTGAAGTCAACATTGCATTTTATTTTGTCTTTTCTGAGTCTATGAAATAAAATATCAGTCAGTATAAGTTCCTACCCCAATTCTACTCAAATATAAGGTCTTGTGCCTATGTTGGGAAATACTACTACAACTGCTGCTGCTGCTACTACTACTACTACTACTACTACTACTACTACTACTCAATTATAGTGACTCCTGTATTTAGCTGGTACTTATTATTTTAATTGACTCAAAAATATGAAGGGGAAAGAAGATGCAATGTAATTTGAATTCAGAACCTGAAGAGGACATTACTGTACAAATATTGGTTTCAAATTTTGGCTCAAGGCCAGCAAGTTTGGGAGAGGGGGTAAGTTGATTACATTGACCTCAGTGCTCAACTGGTACTTATTTTATTGACCCCCGAAAGGATGAAAGGCAAAGTTGATTTCGGTGGAATTTGAACCCAGAATGTTAAGAGATGCAACTAAGTCCTACAATCATTTCTACTTGATGCGATGCATTTCTGTAATGTACTCCACGTAATGCTTGCCACTTAATGTAAGCATCATATAGCAATCCTATAGCAAAAGAGCTCAAACACTGTTCTTGAGTTTTATTCATACTTTGATTTACATCTATGCACTAGAACAGTAAGCATACTCTAGTACCAGAAATTTTGGAGGAAAGTCTGAAGTATGTGTCCTTCCATATTTTGTTGACCATATTAAATGTATAGAATAGTTTCTCAACTTATTTTCTGTTCTCTTTTACAGACTTAGTTATTTGTATATAACAAATAAAATTTTGTTCAGTTTTTTTCTTTTAGTTAAGTTAATTATTTTTTAAAAACTGTATCATGGCTATGTCAATACCAGTACACCATATTGAAGTAGTGGCTATCCTATTTTACTGGTATTATGTTGAGTGTTAGACTTAACATGCCACTTACACATCACCATGTGGTTTTCGAGTGTTTGTAATGGAGATCATTTTATTACAAACATTTGGACCAGATGCCCTTGTCTGCTTATGTCTTAGCAGCAGACATTCACCAGCAGAGAATTAGCCAAGGAGTAGGGTGGTCTGCAGAGGTCATGAGTACTGCTCTTATTCTGATTGTTGTGTGTTGAAGACCCTTTTATAACTTCAACACACAATGTTTGCTCATTACTAGTTGATGGAACAAATGAGCTTGTGGAAGCTGCCCTAACTCAGTTTAAATCTCTTTATTGATTCAGAACATTAGAAACTATAGTGGTTTAAAAACATAAAAAGCCAAATGAAAAGATACAATATAATTTGGCCTTTTGAATAATAATCTTTTGCTACAAAGTGACATTGTACAGAATATAGTGGTTGTTTGTAGTTTGAAGTTAGCCCTAGCAGAAGATTTCTGGCACTTACCTAGTCAGCTGAACGACTAACTGCATTCCACAGATCCAAAGAACAGGACCACATCAAATATTAACATGCATTAGTTTATTACATGTGGTGCAGTGTTTAAGTTTGAACCTGTTGCCCATTGGTCTAGTCTGTATGTCTCTTGTTTTTCATTTGGCTCCAGGTTGATTTTAATTGAGTTGACTTGTGATCACAATCACTCTAGCCATTATCAGCCCAATTTTAAATTCTTATGCATTTCAAGCAGTGCACTGATTGCATTATCCAAAGTGGCCCTCTCTTTTCAAGATGGTAGAGTATTATTTGAGAGATGTTTGGCTGCAATTTTTAAAAGGTTAAGTAACAACATAGAGAATATCTTGCTAGCTTGCATATTTGTAGATTTTGGTGATGATCACAACAATGCCAGGGCAAGGTGAACTTTGAACATATCTGCTGTTTCATTGCATCTATGTGCTCTGTATCAGGATTAACCACACTACTGATAATGCTGCTATTAGGATGGAGTTGTTGTTATTTAATCCTAGGTGAGTCCCAATCAAACAGATTTATGATCAATCACAATCCATCTGTAATATTACTGTCTTTTCAGAAATAGTTTATACAGTACTACATAATTGTATGTTTTTTATAACACATTAAAGTGTGATTTGAAACATTTGGCTGCTGTTTCAAACCAGCTGAGATTGAATATCATGGTTGCCTGGTGTACTTGTAGGATGCTGTCTGTAAATGTGTTTGAGGGTGTTATAGAAATGTCTTTTTTTTTTTGGTGAGCTAGATATTGTATACAGTGGCAGAGACTGTGATTGTTGAAGCTTACTGCAATAACAAACTGCACACGCTACATATTCCGGTGCTTTTTCAATTCTAGTATTTTTGTTTGCTTCATTACATAAGCAGTCTATGGGTGTTGTAAGTATGCAACTTGTGATGTTTTGTATTCTTTGTAACTTATGATTTGTTGGGGAGAAAATGGGGACCCAGGTTGGACTGGCACAATCCATGATGTGTCAGTTGTATAGCTTGTACATTAATGTTGTTGTTTGTAAGTATATTTGTGTGCCATTTGCTATTATAACTATGTACTGTGAATATCATAGAGCTGTTGTATTAAGTCTTATAGAGAGCTTATATTCTTGTATTTTGAACCAGTTCTCTTCCAATTGGATGATGCAAAAACATTAAGCTGAAATAAGGATATAGCCTTGGACAAATAAAGTTTCTAAGGTGATAATTATGGCAAGAAATTTTATACAAACTTATTGCATTAATCTGATCAGTTGATGACCATTAATGATATCTGCTTGATTTGTACTTGTGAGATATATTGATTTTTCACATGCACACAAGGAGATGATAGATACTATGTTAAAAAGTATTAATGACATAAGGGAAAGGGAACAAAAGAGGATATAGCTGACAATTGAGAAAAATGAGTTGTGAACTTGACTAGTTGAGTGTTTACCTCAACTCTTATTGTCCTCTCTGAAAATGAGCAATTTCTTACATAAAGGAAGGAAAAAGATTGAGTGATGTTCATGCTTTTCTCTGGTGTATTTGTAGTGTTACTTGAAACAGTTACAACCTACAGCTGAAATCAGGATTGAAATTTGGCTCTTCAAAGTAGAAGTTGAAGCTTATACGTACAATGTGATATTTGTCAGCAGTCAGTACTTAGCTCCAGTTTCATAGAGATAAATCCCTTCAGGCTGTTTGAAAATACTAGATAATTTGGTGCCTACTCTAAACTGCAATTTGAACCTAGGTAATGTAATGTAAAGTGTTCTGTTCAGATCACAGCAAAAATGCCAGCTACAGATTTGAAACTCACGATCCATGTGTAGGTAGTGCATTATTTAACCAACTTAACCTCTTTCCTCTGTACTGTGGTGTTCATTGGCAGTTTGTATTCATTTTATAGTACCAGCTATGAACTTGCCTCTGCTTTGTAGAACTTGCTGTAGCCTTACCTCTACAATACAATGCTCATCTCTAGCTTACCTATACTGCATAACACTGACCATAAATTTTTCTCTACTGTACAATACTCACCTCTATCTAACTTTAACTGTTCAATGCTCACTGCAAATAACCTATTCAACAACTATTTTAGGTTCTCTCCTTCATTTAGTATTTTCAAATGTTTCTTTTTCTGCTTTTTCTTCAAAATCTTTACAAATACATTATGAAAATTCATACTTCAGTTATTTTCAATAAATATCTACATATGTTGTTCACCTAATAATTTTTATGAGCCAATTGTGACCTCCCCTGTGTAACACTTTGTGGATTATTGTTTGAAATGATTTACAAGTTTTGAATGAGTGTAGACATTGAAGGCACAGCTAGAAGCTATTCTATTTGACCCATTGCTAATTCATCATGAAGGGGTTGAAAATAACTTATTGTTCCTTTACTCTATAAATCTGGTTTTATGCTTTTGTGGGGAAAAAACAGTTTGCTTATAGATTTAATCAATGTTATAGAGTGTTTTTAGAAAAATACATAAACTTATTCAATATCATCATCATTGTTGTTTTAATGTCTACTTTTTCATGCTTGTATGAGTTAGATGAGAATACATTGAGTATGAGTACAGGAGTAGAACTTACCTTATTTACTTGTGTATAAGCTGCACTGAAGTACAACTCAGACCTGGAGCAAAGCTAAAACTATGAAGGGAAATTTTGCACCAAGATTCAACATTATTGTATGGGTTCAACTTAGACATGAATAAATATAGTATTTTGTTTGGTAAATTAAAGCAGAATTGTATCTCGTGTTGCTTCAGCATAGAACACAGCTGTTGTATGGTATGAACTCACAAACCATGTGCTTCATCATCACACTCATCATCATCATCAACATTTAATGTCCACTTTTTTATGCTTATTTTGACCAAGTACTCCCATAATTCCTTATTAAGAGGCCATTTTTCTAATAGGAGAATAATTGTCCTCTTAAACCTTTGTGGTATTGATATTTTGAACATTTCAAGCAGAATCATCATCGATTATACATACATAAATGGTTGTGTGGTTTAAGTTTGCTTTTCAAGTACATTATTTTAGGTTCTCTATCACTGTCTTCTATTAGAGCCCTACGCTAACTAGAGTCTTGTGAGTGCATATAATAGACAGAAACTGAAAGGAGCTCATCTCTGTCTGTCTGTCTCACATGTATAAATGTCTATGTGCATGAGTGTGTGCTTGTCTCTTTGTCTTGACATTGTGTGATAGTTGTAAACAAACACCATCATCATACAAGCAGTGACATTCATTTGCAAGCCATTGTGTTTGAAAGTCTAGAAGAAATATTACTTTTCCTGGAACAAGTGAGGGTTGGTGACAGGAAGAGCATCCAGCCACAGAAAACCTACCACACTGAACTCTACTTGACCTTTGCATGAAATTAGAAGTAGATGTTAAAAATGAATATATATATTAATGATAGAGAGCCAGCAGAATTGTGTATGTTGCGTAGGTGTAAAGCACATTGGCTGTTCTAAGATATGGACTCACAGCTAGTGTATTTCCAAACTGCTGGATCAATAATAATCATACACACACATGCGTGTTGGTTTTCTTCATTCTTAGAAAAATATTCTGTAATCTTTTGTAATCATATAGTCTTAGTGTCTGAGTAGTTTTTCGTATTGTGAAAAATAGATTCTTCTTTCATTCATTATATAATTTATCTCATTGATTAGATAGAATTCTAGAGTCAACAATTTTAAGTTTGAAAACTTATTTTTTTCAGTTAACCATCACATCTACTTTTAAACCATAGGGAGGGCTGTCCTTCTAGGACAAACTTGAGAACAGCTTGACTAGTTTTGACTGGTTATTGTCATCTTACAAAAGTATTTGCTCATGTTCATCCTTACAGAGGGAAAGAGTAACTTAGAGATGCTCTTAGGTAACAGGCACAAAGCTTACTCCTTTGCTTGTGAGACAGACTATACATGGATAATCGCACGTGAGTAAAGTTAGCACCTGTTACTCAGAAATATTTTATAAGTAGCTTTAAGCTACTTCCTCTCTTTGGGGGATGAACATAAGTAGACAATCTTGACAAGGAAATAGACAATCTTAAGATAACCATAACCAATTGAAATTAGTGAAGCTCTTCACTGGTTCATCCTGCAGAGAGAGAAAGAGTGCGTGCGTGCGTGTGTGTGTGTATGTGTGAGAGGGAGAGTGAACTAGAGAGCTCTGGTCTGACCTGCAGTGACTCTATACACAGTGATGTTGAATGTAGGTTTATCAAATGTATATATGTCAACTTAGTCACAGTGTTTTTTTTTAGCTTTTAGGTTGTTTTAGCTATTAAATTTAAGGTCATCATACTGGAATGGAATGCTGTTTTCAGAGTTGAATTTGTGTTTCCTCTCTGTGTATGTCCACGCATCTAATGTTTTTCCTTGCTATTTTTTTTTGTCTTTTTTAAATAATGTATGCCATTTTTAATTGGTGGATCAATAAGTGGGTAAAGGCTGCTCTGATTTAGTTATAGCCATTTTCAGATGGTTGATTTGGGATGCTAGAAAGAAATTTCATTTAAATACCTTTTAAAAGTTTCAAGGGAAACTGGTCATGCTTCCCAAATCTTTGGATGAGTATTGTACAGTTGCAGGCCATTAAATGACACACTTTTACTGTATAAGTGCCTCTTTGTGTGTGTGTGTGCGTGTGTGGTGCTATATAAAAAGCACCTAACACACTCTGTAAAGTTGGCATCAGGAAGGGCATCCAGCTTTAGCAACTGTGCCAAAACAGATTGGAGCCTGGTGCAGCCCTCTAGCTTCTCAGTTCCTGTCAAACCATCCAGCCCATGCCTGCATAGAAAATGGATATTAATGATGATGATTATATATATATATATATATATATATGTGTGTGTATGTATGTGTGTACATACACATGTATGTGCTTGTGTACATATGTGTGTGTATGTATGTGTGTACATACACATGTATGTGCTTGTGTACATATGTGTGTGTATGTATGTGTGTACATACACATGTATGTGCTTGTGTACATATGTGTGTGTATGTATGTGTGTACATACACATGTATGTGCTTGTGTATATGTGTGTGTATGTATGTGTGTACATACACATGTATGTGCTTGTGTATATGTGTGTGTATGTATGTGTGTACATACACATGTATGTGCTTGTGTATATGTGTGTGTGTGTATGTATGTGTGTACATACACATGTATGTGCTTGTGTATATGTGTGTGTGTATGTATGTGCTTGTGTATATGTGTGTGTGTATGTATGTGCTTGTGTATATGTGTGTGTGTGTATGTATGTGTGTACATACACATGTATGTGCTTGTGTGTATGTGTGTGTGTATGTATGTGTGTACATACACATGTATGTGCTTGTGTATATGTGTGTGTGTATGTATGTGTGTACATACACATGTATGTGCTTGTGTGTGTATATGTGTGTGTGTATGTATGTGTGTACATACACATGTATGTGCTTGTGTGTGTGTGTGTGTGTGTGTGTGTGTGTGTGTGTGTATGTATGTGTGTACATACACATGTATGTGTGTGTGTGTGTACAATTCTGTGTGTTTAATTCTTTGAATTTTTTTCTAAAGAAGGTATTGGTTTAGCTTTATCATTGGAATTCAAATAATGACATCAAAAGATATATGTTGAATTTTCGGAAAGTTTTGTATATGTTTGCTTTTCCACTTAGAGATTTAATATATAGAGTGCGTGTTAGCTGGTGAGTTTTCTTTACTTGAAGACCATAGCTTTTAGAGAGAACTGTTCCAGATGCTTATCAATACAAGTGTGAACTTATAAACTGGTTAGAGAAGTTGTAGGTTTTGAAGCAGATGTTCGCAGATGTTATCTTTCTCACTGGTTTTGCACCGTGACCTTCCCAGCTATATATAATTTTGTTTTCTTGTCTCAAACAATTGCAGCAGGCCTGTAGTCCTTACTGTTGGCAGACATTTGTATGGGAATGTTCCACCAGCACCTCTTGTGTTGAAATGTATGAATGTATTCAATTTTTGAAAAGTTTTCTACATATGTCCTGGAGCTTTTCTGACCGATTGAGTTTTATATTATTTAACTCTAGCATTTGAACCGGCCATATCTGGCCAAAATATTCTACCTCTTTTATGTTCAAACTGACCAGATCCAGCATTTTCCACTGATCCTACAATGTCATTCTAAGAATATAACAGTCATATCATTGAAATATTGAAGCTACGAAATAATGCGTAATTAATTCAACATCATGCTATATTGAATGGTAATACCTTGATATTTTTTAGCAGCTACTGATCATGTGTAATGTAATGTCTTCCACAAAGATGTAACATAATTGACATTTTCAATTGCATTTTCGTGGTTCAGTATTTCACATTTGTTTAAAAGGTATTTTTTTCATTTTATGTGTGTAGGCATGACAGAATAATCAAGAAGTTGGCTTTCTAATCATGAGCTTCTGGATTTGATCTCACTGCGCGGCACCTTAGGAAAATGTTATTTTTCACATAATACATTTTATTTTGGTTGTACAGACACACACTGAACCTGAACCTGAACCATGTGGTTGGGAAGCAAACTTTTGAACCAAAAGAAAATGTAATTTATTATTTTCAATAAGTTGATTATCTTGATTCAAATATTGGCTATACTAAATCTGGCAAAAGATATCTAGAAAAAATATTGGTGCTTTTGAAAATTACTGATTCCATAGAACATAAAGTCAGTATTGTTGCTTGTCTATTAAGGGCATAGTAAACCTTACTGTGCAACCATTTAATGATTAAGAACATACCATTTAAATGGACAGATAACTGTCAAAGTTTTGATGACTTGAAAGAAATGACAGATCACACAATTCATGTATTGCACTGAAAATTGCCACTAATTTTTGTAGTAGATGTGTCACCAGTCTCTGTTGGAGCAGTTTTGCTACAAAGTAAAAGTGGGGGTTGAACAAAGCTCATGCCTTTAAAACATTAAATGCACATCAATGACCAGCATCCGCTTTCCATGCTGGCGTGGGTTAAGATGATTTTACTGGAACTGGTAAGCTGGAGAACTGTACCTGGTTCCAGTCTGATCTATCATGGTTTCTACAGCTGGATACCCAATGACATTTTGAATTAATCATTGATCATAAGACACTAACAGATATTATCACCAAATAAAAATATACTGGTGCTTCAATCTTTGCAATTACAATGTTGGGTGGCTTTCTTGGTGTCTTTCAAATATATGATATAATATAAAGCTCTGAAGCAATATTGAAAATGCCAATGCGTTCTTAAGACTACTGATAGGATTTAATTAGAATTTTGATGGAAGATGTAAAAATCATTCTATCTGGATTTGTTTGAAATTATTCATGTAAGTTTTGATGGTATGCCAGTTACCACTAAAGAAATTGAATCAGCCATGAAGTCTGACATTGATATTATTTGAATTAATTGATCAATAATGGGTGACCAGTAAAACTGAATTTTGATGATGAACTGTAAGAGAATATAGGATAAATTGTGATGCAATTAATTGTCATGGGAATTTAATCTTGAAGTCCAATTCTCGTGGAGTAATTATTCTAAAAATATTCCAAAATTAAATTGTGATCATCTGCATGAATGTCAATGGGATATGGCCTAAATGAATTGAATGATTCGTAGATACTGTTATTGGTCAAAAATGCAATCCAGTGCAGATGTGATAGCCAAATCATGTCCAGCATGTCAATCAATTGCTGCTGCATCTGATTAAGAATCTAAACAGTGGATAAAATCATCTGGACCATAGTAATAAATACATATGAACTACCTTAGACCATTTTTACTGACAAAAGTATGGCTAAAGATAACGGAGAAAGAAATATGGACATGATAGTTAATTTGTTGGGATAAACTGGAAAAGACTGTCATGGGACCTGCAAGCTAACCTCTGCCTTAGCTGGAAATGACCTTAAAATGTTTGTTGTGCTATATTGTATTATTAGAGCTAGCAGAATCGTTAGCATGCCAGGCAAAATGCTTAGTGGCATTTCACTCGTCTTTATGTTTTGAGTTCAAATTCCACCAAAGTTGACTTTGACTTTCATCCTTTCAGGGTTAATAAATTAACTACCAGTCAAATGTGATCGACTTATCCCTCCCTACAAATTTGAGGCCTTGTGCTTATAGCAAAAGGACTATTTTAATGATTCAATAACAACTTTTATGCTGAAGTAAAATTTGAATGAGCTGGAAGTGTGGTTGGGAAGAAATCTTTTTTTTAATGGTTTGAAACTTGAAGAAATGCAAAATTACATGTATAATGAGAATATAGAATATATTATTTCACATCAATTAATAATTCTTCTAATATTCATTTAAGTTTTATATATTCATATGTATGTATGCATTTATTATATTAGTCTCTGAAATAGAACATGTATGAAGCAGAGAGTGTAATGGTATAGAATGGTGTTATATTGCAGTTCAGATGCTATAACAACAATGGTGTTCTATCGCAACAGTTCATGCTTGCTTTTCTTTTCAGTTCTCTTCTTTCAACTCTTCCTAATCTTCCCCATTCTTTCTCACTCTCATATTCTCCTGTTATCCCTCCACTTGTTCATTTTCACCCTCTTATTCCTTTCCTATCCATCTTTGATCCATTCCCATGTTATTCTTTATTCTTTCTGTGTCTTACCAACACCTCTGTTCTTTCTCTCCCTATTATTTTTTGTTCTGTTTTTCTGGGTTGCTATTACTTTCTTCAACTCTCCCTACGCCTCCATAATTTTCTTGTACTATAGTATATTGGTGTTGGTTATACTGTAAAGTTATCTAGGTTTACAAATCCACACCTAACATGATGCTCCACTTCTTCCACCACTCTCACTAGACTCACTGGTCAACCTAAATTTATGCAATATATACAACTATGTTTCATAATTCTATGCATGTTGTAGTGGATCTTTTGTACCATCAATAACTCAAAGTCTAAGGTCTGATATAACATTGAAAATTGGTGTTTCACTTTGACCTATGTAGTGTTAAGTAGCTGAGAAACTAATCTCTTTGGACAGAATGCTAGCCTATTGCAGATAACTTTTCTTTTACATCTGTTGCTGGCTCTGCATCTCAATAGACTGATGTAAATGATCAAAACCCCAGGATTTGAAAAGTTGGTGGGTGAGCTTCTATGTGGTTGCTTTATTTACTAGCATCAGTAGCCAAATCTTGAAATTATGGCCTATTGTCTTTAAAAAAAAGTAAGAAATTGGATTGTCGTGGCTGCGAGGTCTTTGCTCACAAGTTCACTCATTGAAGGCTGACTCGAGGCTCAACAACAACTGATGTAATTTACATAAGTATTTTGTCTGGAGAAAAGGGCAAAGTCAACATAAGAATATGAGCTTGCAACCTGCTAGTTTCTTGTTTGATCATCTCCATGTACCAGGCTTGCAGGCTTCAATGATCATGGACCTCCTCCACCTTTCGCCTCATACACAACCTAGCAGATTATGGGTTAGTCTTTCTGTAGCTAGTTAGTAAGGCTGTCAAATGTTTTCTTTCACTATCTTGCCCGGTTTCTTCCCCAACATTGCTTGACAACTGATGCTGGTGTGTTTATGTCCCTGTAACTTAGCAATTCGGCAAAAGAGACTAATAGAATAAGTACTAGGCTTATAAAGAATAAGTCCTGGGGTCAATGTGCTCGACTAAAGGCAGTGCTCCAGCATGGCCGCAGCCAAATGACTGAAAAAGTAAAAGAATATATGTAACCAAAATACTATTTTACTTTTTCCTCAATTTCTGTGAAAACACTTTGCTCACCAAAAATACTGTACTAATTTTATTGTATTAATCTGTTTCTTTTCTTTCTAACCAGTATCTTTTGCCAGTGATGATTGTAGTGGTTGGTGATATTTAGCATTCTTATTTCTTTTTCGTTAAGGATATAGAAGTTATCAGAAAAATGAACACACCCTATGGTCTTTCAGCTACCTAAAATGCAAAAACATTGGCCTATAACTTGGAACATGCATCCATACGTATGCGTGCACACACACACACACAATTATATATTAAGATGATTGTTTCTTATCTTGTTCTGTACAATATCAATGTTCTTGCAGCTCTAACCAGAAGGGCTGCCTTGCATAGAATTGAAGTTTTCAGTGATATTTCTATGACTTTGCGGGTTATATAACACCACCTCCCCTACTACCATAACTACCGTAGAGGCAGCCTCTATTTGGCTGCTCAACCTGCTAGAAATAGCTGCCAAACTTCCCTAAGTTATGCCATAACATCCTGAAAATTAAAAACTATATTGGTTAATTTTGTTTTAGATATATAATGCTTGAGAGAAGGGCAGAATGGTTATGGTTGGAATGCCTTTGAGCATAGATTTATTCAGTCACAGCAGGCTTGGGGTTAAACAGCAGCTACAACAACAAAACTGCATTGACTTTCAAGGAGAAAACAAGAATGTGAATGTAATTCATTCCGCGAAACTAAAGACGATTGTGGTTGATTAGTGTGAGTGTGTGTATTCTGTTTACTTTATTGATCATATCATTTAGGTCGAATTCCCTCTCCACTCATACCTTCTTCCTTTTAGAAGAAATTGGATACATCTATCAAATCACTTCTCTCCAGCAATATTATTTTTTAAAATTTTTTTATTTGTAAAAAATCTTTATATTTTTGTATTTTCATTGTTTATATTTACTCATTATTACAAAATGTTAATTGCACTGTTGCAGTGTACCAATTTTAAACTCTTTGTTTTGCAAGAATCAGTTAATATATACAATATGTCTGTTGATGGAATTAAGAGAAACATGTGCAAGTCAGTGGTGTATTGATTTTTGTTTTTCTTTCTTTCTTTTTTACTCTTTGAAAATTTAGCTTGTCGTCACATTTAGTGTATGCTCGGTCTTCCTTCTACTTTTGTGTCTGTTTTATATAATCATATACTTAAAAAAAAAAAGTTTCTCATGTTTATGTATAGGTGTGTATGTTGATTTTAGCTTCTGGTCATCTCTAATCAAATAGATTGGGGGTCAGCAAAATGGGGTAAAAACGAAATTCTTGGGGGTAACGAGGACTCATTAGACATAAGTAAAACTATATAAAAAACATGTTCCTTGTTATGAGGAGGTAGTCAAAATGTTGTTGACTTTTGTAACAACCTACCTTTGCAAACAAGGATTTTCATTCTAATGAACATGAAAACAAAGCAGAGTGATCGATTGCACCCTGATGACTGTATCTAAATTTCTCTGGCACCAAAATGCCCCAATTTTGATGTAATGGTAACAAAAATGAAACGTCATTTCTCCAAAACTTGAAGTGAAAAAGTTTCTGGAAAAATTCTCTTGTTTCATAATGAGGATATTAATTTGTTTTATAGTTTTTATATTTATAATTGCACTGTCTATAAAAATAAATTCAATAAGAATCAATGATTTTCTTCTTTCCAAATCAAGGTTGGCATAAATATATTTTGGGGTAATTGGTTAAAAAAGTTTCCCAACCCCTGAAGTTGATCAGTGCTCAAAAGCACTCCAATCTGTTATTTTAACCATTTTTAAGATGGTTAGGTGTTATGTGAAGGAGTGTATAAAATAGAGCAGCCATGGGCAATCTGTGGCCCATGGACACACCTAACAAAACAGAAAAATGACCGTCACTTCTTTTAGTAGTGTAGTTTGCCTGATATTGAGCCAAATCATGTGGTCTGCTTTTCAAAAAAGGTTGTCCATTCCTGCACTAGAGGTTCTTAATATTCTTGACTTTATAGTGCACTAAATATCAAATAAAAACTACTGATGTACCTAAGATAGAGAAAAAAAAGGCAACACTTTTTTCCCTTGTATTTCCTAAGATTTCTAATCAAGTGATTTGTCTCTCTATTAATTTTCATCCTTTCATTGTTGTTGTTCCCTCCAGTAAGAAATGTTCCTCCTCTAATAGTTTCTTTCCTCAAGTATCTGTCTTATGGACCACTCTTCTTTCTTGTTTTCTAGACAGATATGATCTTGACTCTTTAAGCATTCAGATTACTCTGTCAAATGCATTGCTTATTCACATTGTTTTGAATTTATCATGCATTATCTCATAGGTTTTAGATTTTAATGATATTGTTTATTTTTTTAGAATGACATGGTAGGGTAGGTGTGACAGGTCCAATCTGGCTGGTTTGAACATAAAAAGGTTGGCTATTTGGGCTGGATATGACCAGTTTAAATGCTAAGAGGTTAATTCTTTTAAATCTTGTGTTGACTATTTTTAAAGACATTCTTTTCATTCTTTTCCTTTTGTAACTCTCAACATACGAGGTGGTTGCTTGAGGCTGTTCAAGCTTGGTTGCTGGCCACCTCGGAAGTAACTTCCAATGAATAAAGAAAAAGTTCAAAATTTTGACATACCAGATCTACTGAGGCTATAGTAGAAGACACTTGCCCAAGGTGCCATGCAGTGGGAGTGAACCTGAAAGCATGTGATCAGGGAGCAAACTTCTTACCATATATCCATGCCTCCACCTAACACATTTTTTAAATGCTCAAATGCTAGTATGGATTTTTTGAAGTCTCATATATTCAAAAAAAAAAAATTATGGCACACTTGCTTACCCTTTGCAGCATGTCAGTGTGACACTGTGCATTATTTGAGAACCATTGGCAAAGATGTTCTCTGGTTTTTCACATGAGTGATTGATCATAGGAAGCTGTCAAGCACATACATATGAGCCAGGCATGTACCGTCAGTAATTATTCAGGATAGGCAGTTGGTGATGTTTATGTAGTAAAACACACACAAAAAAAAAGCAAAACACAGGCATGTGACTGAGTTGGAGGCAGATTTACTTCTGCCTTTATAGCACGTAAAGAAAACGTAGGAATGTATGCAGCATGTGTACTACGGCAGTACTATGTGTAGCTTTAATACTGAGATTGAAAGGCAGGGGTTAATTATGCCTACCTAATCTACAAAAACTAAAGTATTTTGCATTTTATGCATAGTAATCTGAGTAATCTTCATAATTTTATTGAATTAGGTGCATATTTTGCCATAAAAGGAAAATGTTACTATCGATCTATTTTATTCAGGGTAGGCACTGCCTACCTTGCTTACCCAGATGGCATGTCCCTGATATGAGCACATGGATGAGGAGTCAAAGCTGACAAAAAGGTCAGGTGTTAGTATTTTGTCATGACACTGTTGTGTCTATGGAAAGATACCAAACTCTTGAATGGCCCAACATACAAAACTGTAAATAGGTACCATAGGAGGGGAGCGACTGATTGCTTTAGGCAACAACTGCACTATAAAATAACAAGTGTTTTAATGACATGTAGTACTGGGCTCAACTCTTCCTGTCTGAATGGTCAGAAGAGAATGAGTTGTTGAGGGTGTCTTTATATGACTCTTGCTAGAAATAAGTCATATCTCACTTATAACAAATTGTAGTGTATTTGAGGGACTAGATTCTGCTGGTGTCATTTAGGTACTAGTTAGTCTCTATATCCCTTGATAACTATTACTATAAATAGTTGATTTGATTGTTAGACAACTGAGTGGTATTTGCAGCTACAATATGCATCTAACATTGTCTTAGTGTTATGTCACAATAACATACCATGTCCCTTGAAAAAAGATTTTTTTAAGGCCTAACATGCCAAATAGTTTATGACCTAACATACATATATATTAGCAGAGTTCACTCTGATGCAAGCATTTGAACATTGAGCTGCAGGATATTGACTTTATCAGTGTTACAATTTAAAGATGGTCTCCATGATCATGATCACAACCTCTCCTTATCTTATGAACTTGAAAACAATACATATGTACCCCCCCCCCACACACACACGTGAGTGCATAATTACAGAGACACTTTCTTTGCCCTCTGGAATGTTGCATTCTTTCATCCTATCACCATACAACCAGCTGCACATGCAGAAACCTGTGTCTTGCTACTATTGTCTTCTTACAAAACCATGCCCTGAGTGTGCTTTGATGCACCCTATACACAAGCAAGTACTGTAGGAATATAGTGCATCTGTGACATGGTGTCAGACTAGACTGAAATATGGTGTGTGTGTGTGTGTGTGTGTGTATTACAACCAAATACACATGCACATAGCTGCTCTTAAGCTAACCTGTAGTAAAAAAAAAGCAACAACAAAAAACAAACAAAAAGTACAAACAAAAGGAAGGAAAATGCATATCTATAACATTGACTATTTTTCTCTTGTCAAATATGATACTGCTCTTCTGGCAAAAAAGAAAAAGATAAATTATCATTATTATTAATATTATTTGTGTAGCCTAGAGCTTCAGGAATTATCAAGTGTATTTTTAGGTTACATTCCAATTGTTATTAGCTGAGAGAATACAACATTTCGATATCAGGACACTATTCTGCTATGAGATTATCACGCACAGATAACTAGATCTATCTTTATATGGTTTAATCTATTTACTTGTTTCTTAGTATTGTTAGACAAGAGGTGCTTAGTCTGCAGAAATTTCCTGGTTTGGAGTAAACTATCTGATGTGTTGTAGACGTGTTGTGAACTTGGGACGACATTTGGAGTTCTGGCTGGGACAAACCTTGGGCATACATGGTAAAATAGCTATTTTCTTTGGAAATTATATATATCATTTGTATCATTTATTTTTCTTTATTGAAAAAATAATAACAGAAATTCTCAAAACAGGAACAACTATTAATATGTCCTAAAACAAAAACATAGCCTGTTATAATCATCATCTTTGGTTTTGTTTCTCTTGTTTAGCTGTGGGTCAGTGCAGGATTGAGCTGATTTATTACTAAAAGCATTCCACCTGTAATATCCCACATCTTTTTTTTTAATTAAAAAATATTTTTTATTTAGATGTTGTATTTCTAGAACTAAATTATTCAATGTTCTTCTTTTTCTAACATGAATAATTTGAGGAGATTTAGATGCTATTTCTGGCAGGTTGAGCAACAACATAGAAGCTTTTGTTGGTTTGCTTATGCTCTGTTGTTTTCTTTTTTTCCATTATAGTATGGCTGAGGCAAGCTTGCTATACGGCAAATGGGATATGATTGGTTACTTTGTGAGAAATTATCATCTAAGGTTTTAGACAGTCTTCCATTGGAATACCTAGCTTACCTTCTGCTTTTACTTGCATTGTGTTGACATTTACCAATGAAAACCACCACGACTCTCTTCACACTAACAAGAGAACTAACTATGTGGTTATTTAGTATGTAAGTATTAGCAGCCAAATCTCCAAGTTGTCCCCTACTGTTTTAAAAAATCAATGCAAAAAGCAAACAAACCAGTATGTTCCTAGTTAAAATGACTTTGATCATAGGTCTGCTCAGTCAAAGCTAACAGGTTAACAAACACCATTGCTAGTTTCCATGTATCCTAGTGGTTACATTACAACATACATACTTTCCATATGTTTTTTTTTTCTATGTCATCTTTTCCAGTTATGAGGCTCACTCTGGCCACTTCCTTGATCTCCCTCCACTGTACATTGCTAATTTCCTTCCTTTCATTAAGGTTATGTATTTGGTTTGCATTTAATTTTCTCTTTTGTTGCTGCTCTTGTTGTTGCAGTAAACTAACACGGGTTGGATGATTCTGGAAAGTTATATATATTTTCAAGTTATTCTTATTTGTGTATGTGTGTGTGTGTGTGTGGGATGTAAATTTTTTTTTCCTTTTTGTGGATGAAAACATTTTCTAATTTTAAGCAGTTCTGTCTGAAAATGAGTGAGTGAATTTCTATGTGCTCTATGACCTCCTAGAAAAGAAAAATAGCAGCCAAATTACACACAAATCATACCTAGCTATCTTATGTAAGGATAAGGATTACTTAATTTAGTCCTAAAAAACAGGATGGGTCACACTTGCAAAGCCTTTGATCACGAATTGCTGCACTGGGTTTAAACAACAAAACAATCATTCATCCATAAAGTAGGACCAGTACATTTCGTGTGAGGTTCATTTATTTCTTGTGATTCAACTAGCTTATAGCTGGAAATATTAAGATTTCCAGTTATTTATAGGATAAAATGAATTTGATTTATTATGGAGCTTGGGTAGAACGCTGTTTAAAAGTACTTTGGCAAAACATTCTATCTAGAAATTTCTACACTGTACCCTACTCTATGGTACAAATTTACTGTTAAATGGTTTGGTCAGATTTTCTCTTTTGGTTTTACTATTGAATCCAACAAGCAGTGTCTGTAACTTTTATAGGCTTTTCCAGATGGGTGGGGTCGATTTAGTTGATGTTCAGCTTGAACTTTTACTGAGTGGTACTTGTGGATTAAAATGAAGGTCAGGAAACCAATAAGGAGGTCTCATAAGTGTTTGACTGAGCTCCTAAAAATAGCAACCAAATTTTCTTCAAATTACATTGTACCATCTATAATATAGTCATAGATATATTAAGTATGAATAAATGATGATATGATTATGTCCAGTGTGCCTTTTAGCATAGTCCTGGGGATAACAGTAATGCTGTTAAGAAGGGAATTTCAAGGGACTGTAGTTTTATGATGGAAACATTTAGCAACATGTTTTATTGTAAGGATAGGAGGGATTAAACAATGTATGTTGAGAGGTGGATCTGGTGTTCAGAGGAATTGAAACCATTGCTGTGTTGGATTATGACATGCTCGTGGAAGGACATTAACCTCTAATCATGTAGCTTATAGTCTTACTGCCTGTTGACCTGCAACAGTCTGCAGCCACTTGTTGAATATTATGTTAGAATGAATAATTCTATCATATTGGCATGATATATACAGAAGGCAGCAACAGCTGGTGCTTAAAGTCCATTATCACTATTTAAGTAGAGGTTAACCTCCTGACTCCATGACAATCTTTTCCATATTGTCTTATCTACTACACCCTACTTACACTCTTGGCCTTATTTTCTTCTCCATCATCTTTCTCAATCTTCTTTACCCAGTCATGTTCATCCTTCTTCAGCACATGGCTCAGCCATTTCATCCTATTTCTCTTTGCAATTTACATCATTGGCTATATTCCCATCATCTTCTACAATTCACTACACCTTTCTCTCTGTCAAATAACACTCTACTTGTCCAGTGAACCTTTCTCATTTTTTATCTTCCCCACCATAAATCACTTTATTTCTTATATATATACAAATATTTTTCTTCAGTTTCAGTGAAGTTCAAGGAAGAACCTTTTACATTTTACTTGTTTCAGTCATTGGACTGTGGCCATACTGGGGCAGTACATTGAAGGGTTTTAGTCGAATGAATTGACCTTAGGACTTATATTTTTTTAATCCTGGTACTTTTTCTATCAGTCTCTTATGCCACACTTCTAAGTTATGGGAACATAAACAAACCAATACTAATTGTCAAGCAGTGGTGGAAGACAAACACAGACACACACATGCATATTTACATTTATATATATATATATATATAGATATATATATATATATATGTAAGTGGTTATAATCCAAGCTGTGTCCTCATGAAGCGCATCTGTATGTTTGCATTAATCAAATGTTTGTATATAGACACAGAAGTTTGGTGCAGTCTTCTGTCTGGTCAGCTTATGTCAAACCATTCAACCCATACCAGCATGGAAGGCGGACGTTGAACAATGATGATGATAGATGTTTTATTTTGAATGAGATGCACATAGCAATTGAAATTTCTAGTGAATTCTATTTGCAGAGTAATTACATATTTACATATCAAAACAGAGATTGCAGACTTATCCAGTCTTTTGTTTGATAGGAGTGGCTGTGTGGTAAGTAGCTTGCTTACCAGCCACATGGTTCTGGATTCATTCCCACTGTATGGCACTTTGGGCAAGTGGCTTCTACTATAGCCTCGGGACGACCGAGCCTTGTGAGTGGACTTGGTAGGTGGAAATTGAAAGAAGCCAGTCGTATATCTGTATAGATATGTATGTGTGTGTGTCTGTTTATCCCCTAACATTGCTTGACAACCGATGGTGGTGTGTTTACTTCCCCGTAACTTAGCAGTTCAGAGAAAGAGACCGATAGAATAAGTACTAGGTTTCTAAAGAATAAGTCCTGGGGTCAATTTGCTCGACTAAAGGCGGTGCTCCAGCAAAAAAAGACTGCCGCAGTCAAAAGACTGAAACGAGTAAAAGAGTAATGGGCTTCTTTCAGTTTCTGTCTACCGAATTCATTCACAAGGCTTTGGCTGGTCTGGGGCTGTAGTAGAAGACATTTACCCAAGGTGCAATGTAGTGGATCTGAACACAGGACCATATAGCTAAGAAGCAAACTTCTTATCAAACAGTCTTAACTAACATTTCTTTTAACAGTTCGTCAGAGGAGGAGAGTGCATAACTGGGTAAATGCTGATAATGCCCAACATGTAATATCTGTTGTAAAACTGTGGAGTGGAAGGGTGAAAAAAATTGGGGACCCGGTCTGAATGTTTGCAACAAATGAAAACTCTACTGAAGCCCCCCCCCCCCAAAAAAAAATGAAAAAAAAAAAAGTGGTTGTGGATTTTATGAACCAGCCAGGTGACTTATTTCATCTTACTTTTAAATACTAAATAGTTAAAAGGTATTCTATAGGGAACCTCCATGTTTTAATAAACTTTTGTTTTAAATTTTCTACAATGAGAAAGCAGGGGTTATGCTCAAAGCTGTTTTATAATTTTACACTGCAGTCATTGAGGTAACTGGTTGTACTTGTTGATGATCAAAGAGTGCTGAGCTTCTTGTGAGCTAGACAAATTTATTTCAGGACTGAACCATTATGGTTATTGCATGAGCAAGTGTGATTCTGTGGTTGTGATTGTGTGTGCATGTTCAAGGTCAGCTTGTGTGTGCATGTGGGAGCTATGTGTGTACATAAATATAAACTTGCAGGAGTTTTTCCGTGTGTATGTGTAAGTATGTAATTTGTGTGTGGTGTGTGTATGTAAGTAGGTTGTGGGTGTGAGTATATGTGACATGGGTTGTAGACTGTGTGTATGTGCATGTATGTGTATCTGAACATGTGTAAAGAATTACTCAGATGTGGGTGGTGAATGGTAGATAGTATTGTTTTTTGGCGTAGGATGTTAGTTCATAAGTAGTTTCTTAGTTTTAAATTGATAATATAGTAGAAAATTGTATTTGTGATTCTCAACATATGTCCATAGAAAAGTTTTGGTGGATTGGGGTGGGTGGATCGTTGATAAGGTTTTTATATTTGAGTACAAGGTCACTTTAAATATTGTCACTTGCTAACCTGCGTTGGTGTGTGTATGCAGGTGTTGTGTGTATCTGAATTTGTGCACGAGTTTGTTTGTATCTTCATGTTATCTTCACGTGTTCTGTGTGTGTGTGTGTGTGTGTGTGTGTGTGTGTGTGTGCTTGCACATGCTTATTTATATGTATGTGTGTGGGTGTGTGTGATATGCATTTGCACTATTCTAGGTAGACTAGGCCATATATTTTGTTTGGAGAAAGTTTCCCAAGTAGGATTTGGCTAACAGCTGAACAGAGAGAAGTTTTGTCTTATAATTGATTGGATAATCCCATTAATTAAAAGTATCCAACTCCCTATTAATTACATGTGGTGATGTATCACATTGAGGTTATATGCACCAGGCTTCACATGAAGGTCCAACTTTTTATGGCATGAGTACAAAACAAAAAAAAAAAATTTAACAACACTTATTTTAGTGCTGTTGACACTGCCAGATTGACACTGCCCAGGTGTCAAAACCATAATGATATCTGTGGGGCAGCTGATGATGGAGGTATGTTGGATTGTTGACATGACTGTTTTTGTATATGTGGAAAAGTATTATAACACATCCTTTTGATATATACACACACACATGCATGCACACACACATACACAAATCCTGTGGCAATCACAGAAAGCTTCTCCAGTGGGCCCAGCTACCATACCACATAGTAACCCAATACAGAGGAGTATAATGTAGAGTTCTATACAGCTGAAATCCAGGCGATCCAATCTATGAAATTATTTCTTAATAGTTGTATGGATCATAAAAAGCCAGGAGGTATGAGAAGTGAATATATTTATTTCACCACTTGATATTCATAAGATGATGGTTGTTTCACACCTTTTATCATGTAATAATTTCAGTGTATAATAAATTATTTTACATGTCTGCATACATTTACAAACCAATGCAGATATAGAAGGCTAGCTCTTCAGATCAACAGAATATTATGGTTAAATCAATGCTTTAACTTGGCTGTGTACAAACAAAATCAGGATGTAAATAAATATATTCACCTCTCATATCTCCTGCCTTTTTATGATGTTGAACTGTTAACCTTTACACATTTTTGTCTCTCTCCGTTTCTTTTTTTTCATTCCCTCTCTGTTTTTTTCCCTAAATTCTTTCTGCCAAAGAGCATAGGGTTGAAAATTAAGACTTTTCCATTCTTCCTTAGTGTTATACTAACACACCTGCTTGTTGTTCTTTCACTTGTTTTCATCTTTTGTTTTCTGTAAATTTGAACTACACACACACAAAGTTCTTTGTGCACAGTTAGCTATGTAATTGCTACTGGTGTATTTAGAACTCCACATAGTTTATTGTCATCTAGTCAGTTGGAAGCAATATGGTATGGTTACTACTATACTTATTAGAATCAGTAGTCATCAAATCCATGGCAAATATAGGAAAAATGTGATGATGATGACAATGACTTCACCCATTTCTGCTGTTGTTGTTTAAAGCAGGATAAGCTATGCTAGCCATAGTTATCATGCTGAACATCAGGTCATATTAAATGTTGTATATTGGAGATTGGAGAACAGAGATTCCAGGTATAGTGTAGTGAAATGCATCTCAATTGCAGCCCCATTACTTATGTGTGACCCTATCATAGTTTAGAATATAGGCTTACTTTCTTTTACTTGTTTCAGTCATTGTAGTGCGGTCATGCTGGGGCACCACCTTGAAGGGTTTAGTTGAACAAGTCACCCCTCATTACTTATTTTATGTCTGGTACTTATTCTGATAGTCTCTTTTGCTGACCTGCTAAGTTATGGGAACCTAAGCAAACCTACACTGGTTGTCAAGCAGTGGTGGGTACAAACTCAGCGATACACACATATATACATGTGTGCATACATACACACACACACACACACATATATATATATATATATATATATATATATATATATACATACGACTGGCCTCGTGCTGGTGGCGCGTAAAAAGCACCATCTGATCGTGACCGTTGCCAGCCTCGCCTGGCCCCCGTGCTGGTGGCATGTAAAAAGCACCATCCAATCGTGGCCCGTTTGCCAGCCTCGTCTGGCACCTGTGCCGGTGGCATGTAAAAAGCACCCACTACACTCACAGTGGTTGGCGTTAGGAAGGGCATCCAGCTGTAGAAGCATTGCCAGATCAGACTGGGCCTTATGCAGCCTTCTGGCTTCCCAGACCCCAGTTGAACCGCCCAACCCATGCTAGCATGGAAAGCGGACGCTAAACGATGATGATGATGATACACATACATACATATATTCTTTCACTTTCCATCTACTCACAAGGTTTGGGTCAATCCAAGGTTACAGGAGAAAATGCTTGTCCAAGGTGCCATGCAGTGAGACTTGAACCCAAGACCATATGGGAAGCAAGCTTCTTAATCACACAACCATACCTGCACATATCTGACTTGCTAAGAAGTTTTCACATCAGCATGAAATTTGCAATCATATGATTATGATGTGAAGTCCCCAGCCGCTTGGCCATGTCTTTGCTTATTTGGGTCTTAACATTCGGTTGTCTATGTATTGGTTCACTTAGATGTGACAGTATAAGGTACAAGATTTTCTGGTAATGTTACATGAAATTGGCTGGTCATAATCGTCTCGTAAAAGAGAGGATAGGTTATATTTATCTCTTGTATACTATATCATGAAATTTGATCCAAGTGTCAACTGTTCAAACCACTGCTTTTCCATCTCAGAAATCATGTACATTTTAACACTTGGATAGCTTTCTTTACTTTACTGGTTGTGGCTTGTGTGTGTGTGTGCATTCATGTGTGTAAGATCTTGCCTGTGCAAGTTTTTGTTTGGATGTGTATCTATTCTATCTATGCTTACATACATACATACATATATATATATATATATATATATATATATATATCATCATCATCATCATCATCGTTTAACGTCCGTTTTCCGCGCTAGCACGGGTTGGACGGTTTCGACCGGGGTCTGGAGAGCTCGGGACTGCCCCAGGCTCCAGTCTAGTCTGGCAGTGTTTCTACAGCTGGATGCCCTTCCTAACGCCAACCACTCCGCGAGTGTAGTGGGTGTTTTTTACATGCCACCTGCACAGGTGCCAGAGGGGTCTGGCATCGGCCACGTTCGGATGGTGCTTTTTTTATGGGGGGGGTGCAGAAATATAGGGGAGCACCAGTGGGAGGGGTGGTTCAGAGGACAGGTAATAGGCAAGTAGAACGTAGGATATCGAGAGAGGGGTAATGCATGGTGAAATAGCGTATTGAAGAGGGGGGTTCAAAGAGTAGACACCTATAATGGTGGTGGGGGGGGTGCAGAAATATAGGGGAGCACCAGTGGGAGGGGTGGTTCAGAGGACAGGTTCTAGGCAAGTAGAACGTAGGATATCGAGAGAGGGGTAATGCATGGTGAAATAGCGTATTGAAGAGGGGGGTTCAAAGAGTAGACACCTATAATGGTGGTGGTGGGGGTGCAGAAATATAGGGGAGCACCAGCAGGAGTGGTGGTTCATATATATATGCTTGTATGTGTGTTTGTGTATATCTGTATGTCTCTGCTCTAGTGTAGGTCAGTGCATATTTATTGCTTCATAAATATATTTACACCTGTTAATGTCTGAAATATTTTCTGGCTTCATCAGAGGAGACTCAATATTTGTGATGCAATCTTGGCTCTCTGGTAAATGGAGTGTTTCCTTAAGTTGTCAGAGATTGTTAGCCAATAAAATATCACGAGAAATGTTTGGGCAGCCTGTGTTGTTGTTAATGAGGTGTGACTGGTTCTTAATTTTTTTTTTTTTGTACTTCCTCTCTTGTTCACAATTCTAACTTCAACCTTTTCTTGCATATAGCAAAAAGCCCTGTCGAAAAACAAAACAAACTAGCCAATAAAAAAAACAACCTGTATATAAGACAATTTATTTTACATAATGTTACTAGTGTTATGTTAATTTAGCATTATTAGCATTCTTAAAAATCAACATTAAAGAAAATAAGATACATCTAGCAAAAAACAACAAAGAAAAGCTCTTCAAATAATGGTAAAGAATTTTTCCATATTAAAACAAATGCCCCACTGGAATCTTCAGTTTTCTTTCTGGAATCCTAACATCCTTGGCAGGGAAATTTCCCCTGCCTGGTTAAAAAATAGGATGTTATCTATCATACAGGATGATTCCCATTGAACTGTGTCAGTGACTGTTTGATTCCTGATTAATCCAGCTCATTTCATTTCTTTCTTCATTTGTTTAGTCCCAGGTTAGCCCTAGTGAAGCAGACATGTGATCAAAGGTGTTCCAGCTATTATAACTCCATCTTTTCATACAACTTCAACTGCATTAATTAATGTATTGTTTCCATATTTTAAAGCAGTGTCTTCAGTTATTTTAGTTTGTCTTCATTTACACATTTCAGTCGTTGGACTATGGTCTTGTTGGGGCACTGTCTTGAAGGGTTCTAGTCAGCACTTACTTTATCGGTATCTTTTGCTGAACTGCTAAGTTATGGAGATGTAAACAAACCAACTCTGGTTGTCAAGCAGTGTTGGGGACAAACACATACATGTTGTATCTTCCACACAGTTTCCACCCACCAAATTCACTCATAAGGTTTTGCTCAGCCCAGATCTTTAGTAAAAGACATTTGCCCAAGGTGCCATGCAATGGGACAGAACTCCAAACCAGCAAGCTTCTTAATCACACATCTATTCCTGCATCTATGATACTCAAAATCCACTTCAGTGTAGTTTAGATGCTATTTCTTGTAGGTTGAGTACTGAATTTATAGTTTTTGTCAACAACTTGAGGAAGAATTAGTTCTGCTAACCTAAATTACTTTTTAAACACCATATAAAACTGAAACCTTCAGTGCTAACCCCTAAAACTTAAGGATCGTGACCTATTTTTATTTCAGTATTTACTATGGGGGTGTAGTGTTTATAGGGTTGTTTCTTTGAAAAGCTGTTTCCTCGTGTGTTCGAGGTCATGGGTGAAGTTGGTGTCAGGCTGATCTTGCAGAGCAAAATATTTTGGTATTTGGCAGGTTTAATGTTGCTCTGGTTCCTAATTCTAAGTCTAAGCCTATGTGTTTAACCCCCAGGTCACTCCTGTTGGAGGAAACCTATGTCCAAAAACATTTCAATAATGAACACCTCATTTTTACAAGCTTAATTAATTTTGAACTACATTATCCATTATGTGGTTTTCTTGTTTTTAAAACTGATAGTTATTTGAGAGATTTAACTGATATTTTTAGCAGGACAAGCCACCACTTTGTGTGTGTTTTAGCAGTGGTTATGGTGGTAAATCCTCTATACATTTCATTTCCCTTATACAAGGTGGTGAGTGAAAGAAAATAATAGAATTCAGTTCAAATGAAGCATTACTAAAACAACACTCCCACAAACCCCACTCAAACAAAAATGTTTGTGAACTTAGGTAGAAGAGAAATTTAAGCCCCTTAAATGTATTATCATCTAGTTTTCTGAGGAAGTATAAGAATTATATAGAATAATTGAAGTATAAAAATAATGTTTGCAATTTTAGATTAGAAAGTTAACTCTTGGGTGAAGAAGGACTATGATCTGGTTTTAACTCCTGATATGAGTTATATATCATGCTTCAGTATTCCCTGCAACTGTGCTAAATGTTCATTCATGCAGCATTAGGGCTCTAGTTGCACCCAGTCAACTCTGCTTGAGAAAATCTATTCAGAGGCAAACAACATATTGGGTATACTGAAATTGCAGTTTAGTAAATAAGAGCATTGACAATTCAAAGGAATACGCTACCTTGAAGCAAATTAATATTCTGATTGAATGAAAGAGTCATTGGATTTGTAGCATAGAAATGATATATTCATTTTGAATTTAAAATAAGTTGTATGTGCATATATAAGACATCCAAAGGAAGTCGGAAAATGCATTGATTTAATCATGGTATTGAGAGATTAAATCAAGACAAAATCAAAATTTCATGAATCTGTTCTGCCATAAAGAAATGTTTTGGCTAGTCCAAAATGTGCCCAAATTGAGCAACCCTATGATCATAAGTGTTCCAGCCATTAATATTTCAGCTGTTACTTTCAAACATATTATGTCTATGAATTTTACATTATTGTGTCATGAGGGTAATTTAACCACTATTTCTAGAGAAAGAAAAGTAATTTATTTACTGCCTAGCATATTGCAACCCTCTCAATAAGGGATCAACACTAATGACTTAGTTTTTTGTTTTCTGAAATATTTTCTTGTTCTATATTTTTTAAACATGTTTAATGTGTAACTGATATCAACATTAAATTACATCTATGACATACCATAAAAGCATAATTAGTTCACAAACAAAAATTTCACTTGTTTGTTGATCACATGATATGTTTACATTCTTTCTATCCAATCAGGTATCAGTTTGTTGGTTGCTCAGAGTTATGTGTATAAGTACATACTCAGCCTTTTAAAATATTTTGTTTTAATGGTTTCAGAAGACAGGAAGAAAGCCTTCTGTAACTGATTGTACTGATGTGGTTGTTGCTCAGCTTTAACAGCTGCATGTCAACCCATTTAAGGAAAGATGATTGCTTAGGGAATTGCAAGGGGTTGACATCTTGTAGAGGAAGTATTGGGGAAATTGGTTTGTGTTAGGACTTGAGAGAGGGACAAGAAGAAGAGTCTCAGGTGAGGTTGAAGAGATGTCACATGTAACTAAATTGCTCTGAGGTGTGTAGATGCCATTACAATAGTGGTAGAAGATAACACATATGGGTCTGTGGTGTGGGCTAGAGGATGGTGCATGTTAATTAGTGGGTCCTTCCTAACAGCTGGTTAGCTTTTGCTGATTGCTCCACTATATATATATGTGTGTGCACACACTGTTAGAACAAGTTTGTGTGCTTTGGTTGCTTATTATGTCATCACTTGTCACATCAGACCTTCTCTCTCTTCAGCTTTCCCTAAAAGACCTCCATCCACAGTTGTCACTTTCTAGCCTTTATGTTTTGTTTATGCCTCAATTATGAGGTGGGATCACACCCCATGATCTTTGCAGATCCTACTCCCATGAGTGCATGTGCCCTCTTTTACTTCATTGTATAATACATGATATGATCTGAATTTAAAAAAGAAATCTACTTTAGTAGGCATTGTTGTCATCATGTTTGTCATTACCATTGTAGTGAATATTTCTTCCATCCTCGTCTTATTGCCTTTGCTGTTTCTTCTAACCTTCATCCTCCTCCTCTCTCTCTATCATTGCTATTTTACTTATTATTTCTCTTCTATCTTTTCCTCCTCCTCACCTCTAGCTTGTTCTTCAATAGAACAAGGAAGGATAAGTAAAAGTATAAATTACTGTTTAGCTGAAAGGTAAGTTCTTTTCAGATTCAGAAAGCGACTGTGACCTGCTTTTTATTTTGTGTGTGCGTTTCTTTGTGTCACTTTGTGCCAGTGTCTTTAAGAAAAGGAACAACTGTCACACTGCATGCTTGCTTTCCTTTTTCCTATAAATCTGGTGCATTCTGCCAAGTCAAAAGAAACCAGTCGATATTTATGAAGAAGAATAATGAAGTTGGTAGAAAGGATTGACTGCTGAAGTAAATGATTTAGTGTATTTAATTTCATCTGTCTGGATTATAGTTTCAAATCTTTCTAGGATCATATTTGCTCTTAATCTTATTGGATAATTATTTTCATACTCATGAGTGTTATAATGTTTTTTTTTTTTTTTTTTGGTGATGTAAACATCATTCTTGTGGGACATTTCCCTACTTTTTACTAACTTGATAATTTCAATGTTAACACTCTGTAGCATGAGCAATTTTAGAATCTTTGAGTACAAGAAACACAGTGTCTTTAATAAACAGCTTGAAAACTTTAAATAAAAATAAGCAATTAGTCATCTAGTTAGGTTCAGGTAGTTTAACTGATGTCATTTTAAAAATGAAAATACAATTTTTTAAACTTGGAGATAGCAAATGTCTGTTGAATGTATTTCTCCTTAAGTAAAGGTGAAGAACCAAATCTATTCAGTGATCAAGTAACTAATTGATCTTTGAATGGATTCTGTTCTTTTCTCTTATTGATTTTTAAGAGAAACACCTTTTTAAATTTTTAACCCTTTGAATTCTCAAACCACATGATCTGACTATCCAGTTTGCTTTTTCAATTCACACCATTAAAACCCATTAAAGGGTTTTTTTTTTCTTTACCTTTCACCTACCTTTGATTGCACCTTCCTTCTGTTTTGTTTACTTCTAAGTAGGACACTGTGTTCTCTGAGTTTGCTTCCACTCCCTCAATAAATCTACTTGATTCACTCACCTACTTCTGTATCGCATCTGACAAACCTTATGCTTAAAACTCTTTATCTAGTCCTCCTCTACTATAACATCTGGTTGGAATTACTATGCCACTCAATGTATCTTCAGATATTCACCTGAATATTAATTCCACTCACCCCACCTTACTTCTTCCCAGTCTAGGAGGGTCTTTCAAAAGATTATCAATTTTTGATCTTCTTCAAACTTGCAAATAAAGTGTGAAAATAGAACCTTTGATACTTTGCACGAGATTTTCAGACTGACACGTCTACTGCATCAACAGAGTATCTGCAAGCTAATAATAGAAACTCTACATTGTTACTAGAAATAGTAGGTAAATCTCTTTCAACTAATACTCTGTCTTGTTAAATTAAAGGACACATATTCATAAATTCATGGCCTGAATAAAGATGAGACAGTCCCACTTACAACACTTTTGATTATAGATTTTATATTCCACCAGGGTTGACTTGGGGCTAAACAACAACTGAAGCAAATAAAGTGTAGCAACAGACAAAGAACAGGATAAATTAGCACTCACTTGGTCAAGTAGAAACTTGATTGAATAGAATTCTCTGACAAATAAAAGAAATTATCTCTGAATTGTAGCATTTGGAATTTTCCATTAACAAAAAAAAAATTAAAAAAATTTTTTTTTTTTAAACAGATTTTGTTTCTAAATGGTTGTCATGTTTCCATGTAATTAGTTATGAATGCCTTGAAACCATCTGTTTTAACATGTTTTCCACCGATCACAGTCACTGTTATAGAGATTATCTATGTAGCAATGAATGAACACTGCTATGTTGTTGCTAGACCTGCTGAAATAGCTGAATAGTTAAACTATCCTCAGATAATACCGTGCCATTTTGAAATGAGTTGGACATTCATTAATGTAGTCTTAGATATGCAATCTTAGGGACAAAAATAAAAAGATAGGATGAGCAGAGCCTTTTATCCTAGGTTTGCTCAATCAGTACTGACCTATTGTCATATATATTCAAGTAAGAAAGTTAGAGCAACAATTTTTTTTCTTTCAAAATTCATGATTGTTACAACATATATATTTTTTAAAATCTCTTTTTCAAGTGAATTTGGATGTCTTCTAAGAAGCTGGTGGCTACTTCTGGTTGATATACTCTTAAAGTATACTGAAAGCCAAATCTCATCCCTTGGATAGGACACCAGGTTTGCCCATGTTGACTTTTCTTGTGGGCACAACTGAACTCGCCATTGCAATTCTGCAAAACACTTCCTATTTTTTATAGCTAAACTTCTGCTTGTGCTTCTGTTTTGAGTTGTGAGTTGTATGTATATAATATATCACCACCTAGACATTGAAGGCCTTTGACAGAGTCCATTCTGTTGCAAGAATTAGGGTTGTATCTCTGATCTGAGAATAACTCCTCTTCCTCTCACCAAACTTAAAGATCTTGAAAAAAAAAAATCTTGGGCTCTGCCCTTTCCTCCTATGGCTAAGACAAAAAAGAAAGTGGGCTGGTACATTTAATAGTTAAATGTTGTGGACAGAAATTCAAAGTAGTATTGAATTGTAGTGACAGGTTATGAATTCTGAGCTCCTTGCTAATTGTTCATTTAATGCTTTGTTTTTCCGATGTTAGTATGGGTTTGAATGGGGCTTTATTTGAAGCAAGATGTTATGGCTTGATACTCTTCCCGTTGCCAACTTTTATCTGCTTTTCAAGTAATGGGTAGCTTTACCCTACAGATCTGTTTCCATTTCCTTTGAGAAGTGAGTGACAAGTGGTTGATAGTTGACAGAATCAGAGAGAATGGAACATTTGGTAGCATATTTATTTGGGAATGGGACATACTGTCTGTATATTCCCAAAGATTGAGAGAGAGATTAAAAGAGTTTGATAAGGATACATTTAATTTAGCATGTAGGATTGGATGCAATTAAAATCAGTTTAGCATTGTCTTAGAGATTCTTGGAGGCATTTACATAGCATTAAAACATCACACACACTCATCTGCCCAATTATTCAGTCTTTTTCTCTTTCTCTCCCCTCTTTAATGTGTAGGTGTATCTGTTATGTCTAGATTCAATTTTGTGAACAATTGAAATGGGTCAATATTTTTAATTTAGATTTTGCTTCAATTAGGTTAGTATTATTTTAGTTTGTGTTATTTGATGTTAATATGTTTCTTTATTTTCCTACTCTGTTTTATCTTTTCAATTTTCATTTTATTTCATATATAGTTTTATATTTTATTTAGTGTTTTTTTTTCTGCTTTTTTCTTTCAATTCACATACTGACATATGTATTATTGGATTGTATAAAAAAGAAAAAAAAAATGAATAAATATTATCATGTGCCTGAAATATGTTACTTTTAATTAAAGTTCTATTGAATAAGAATGCAGTCAGCCTATATAGGCAGGTATATTAGAGAAATTTTTTCACTTTTGTTTCAAATTTTCTATTATGCAATTTATTTCTTTTATTATTTCATCGCTGGAAGTAGACATGTATACTTAATTCACCACATACTATAAACTAGTACTATAAAGTCAGCCTATTTCTGAGACTGTATTCATAGGTTCTCTAATTTTCATGGATACACATATACACTTAGTCGCCACTACCATGCATATATACATAAGACCATCTCTCTCTTCTCTAAATCCATCAAAACTTTTGATACACATCTTTACATATATATACAAGAGGAAAGTTCCTGGCTTTGGGTAAAAGAAGATACAAAAAAATCAATCAATTATGATTTTGTTCAACATATTTCCCTCTCAGATTCACATACTTATTGCAGCGGTCCTTCAGTTTTTGTAAGCCCTGTAAAAGAATTTGGAAGGTTGGACCTCCATCCAAGCCTTTTGCAATACCCTTAAAGCCAGGAGCTTTTCAGCACCCCTTTTATATATATGTGCTTGTGTATGTGTTACATGTAAACATAAATATGTACATATGCTAGTACATGTCTATGCTTGTGTGCTTTGTATGCAGATATTTAGGTGTATATGTAATTATATCTTTGTGGCAATACATCTAAATCTAACAAAGTTTTGGAGCCCACACACCTCTCCTCAACTTATACAGGATACATAAAAACATGACAAAGGACACAGCCATTATGTTAATGGTTATTTGTAGTAATTTGTTGCTTTTCATTCAAGTTCTGTTACATATTAACTGGTGATAACTTCCTTTTAGGTATGAGATGCAATCAATCAAACTTCATTTTAGATTTAAAAAAAACAGACATAAATTCATCTGCCCATTCACTGAATACTCTTATTTTTTTAGTTGATGCTTATGATAGAAAGATGTGGGAGACAGAAACTTACAACATAGACGACAACCGGGGTGTTTCTATAAGATAACTTGCAGAGAGCTGCTGAACTGATCTGTGGCTGGTACAAGTCCCTGGCAAGGAAGGTGAATGGTGATGGAATAACAGCTAAAAGACAAGCTATTGCTTACTGATGTTTCAGTAGAATGGTGCCATATAACAATTTGATAGGAGCTATAGAAAAATTCTGTCTCTGTATATCAAAAAATATACATGTTCTACTTGTCTTAATGCATCTGAAGGAGTTTATAGATATTTGGGCTGCTTAGGTTGCTGCAATTAAGTTTGTTGATGTTTATATTCTCAAATGTTCTAAGCATTCACTTCCATTCTCAGTTCCATGTGATGATCTGTCCAATACTGAGTTTCTCTCATTTTACAGGTGAATAATTACATCTATGAGATCTATCTGTCTAACCATGCTGAAGTCGATGAGATGACATTTTGTTTTGATTTGGTAGCATTCCCAAATGATCTGGTGTCTATTGCTATCAACTAAGTGAACATAACTTATCAAAAATAAGAGATTCAGTTTAGACATGCAAAAAATGCTTGCAGCAGATTTGACCAAATGGCCTAAATATTCCAACAGCTTTTTGCCTTGACCATCAAACCATACCAAGTAAAGATAAAAGTCTGAATCTCTTATTTTTGATTTGTTTGTTCACTAAGTTCTTGGGAATAAGTACCAGATCATTTGGGAATGCTACTTGTGATGAACTAGCATTCTATCCAGGAAAATTATATATCTACTTAATGTTATGAAACTGTAGCTCAGCATTTTCCATATAACTTCACCTAATATTTCCAAAACTATCTTTTCTGCTTTCTTAGATATGTAGAAATAACAACAACTTAACAATTCTAATGTTGGTATGTCACAGGGGGAAGAAGTGAGAGAGAGAGAGAGAGAGATCAACTGGTGATACTGACTGACCACAGTTTAAATTCCACTAGGTTATAACATAAAAATATTGTGAGGTGTTATGATTTGGATTTTTCACATATTACTCATAACTTTTTGATAAAAATGTCTAGAGGTAAATCTTGATGTGTAAAATAAATAACTGTAGTGCTGAAAAATTATCTAGTTATTAGAATGAAGAAATGCATGAGGGAAGAAAGTTGCTGGTGTATTGGGGTGGGATGTTTTTGCAATGTTTAAGTCTTAAGGTGAAAATGTATGCTGTGAAAGTAAAGCAAAAATGCTGTGATTTGCTCTGTGGTAGTATCTAGAAAGTGTGTGCATATTTATGTAGATCAGGAGACTTGAAATAATTACACTATCATGTGAGGGAGCTCCCACTGAGAGAAAAATCAATAAAGGACAGTAATTATGTATATTTATTTGATTTTTTTTTTCAGTGTTTCTTGTAACATTTTTTTTTGTACATTAATATGGTTTTAATAAATCTATACATTTGCATGAGTGCTTGGAGCAGGTATTTTACTTCTTAATGTACTTTCAAACTTTTACATATTTAGGATGTAGAGTATATCAGTCTGTGATAATGAGGTTGTATAGCTCCAGTCAGCTCTGACACTGCAACTTCAAAATACCTATAACACTGAAATGGATAATTATGTACTTGGGATAGATAATAATGCTTACTTTCAAAGATAAGAGTAAATATATGTTTTGCTTCAGACCAGACTGCTGTATGATTATTATAAGGCTTTAAAACACTTGCTCAAGTTCATATTTCTTTTCAGTACTTTTGCCAGATTATCTCTTTATCATGAATGGTCTTCAATTGAATCAATGCTATTGTTCCCCACTCCACCTCTTTTACCTCTGTCTCAGCCAACCAATAATATGTATAAGATACTAACAATGTCCACGGATATTTTGTTTTAATATTTGACAGTTACTATGATTATAAATATTGATTTCAAATTTCGGCACAGGGCCAATAATTTTGAGGGAGGGGGTAAGTTGATCACATTGACCTCAGAGCTCGTCTGCCACTTATTTTAATGACCCCGAAAGGATGAAAGGCAAAATCAACCTTCTTGGAATTTGAACTCAAAATGTAGAGACAGATGAAATTGAATATAACATCAGTTCATTATAACACTCACTCTATAAGCAGGCATATCATATAATTTGTTTCATTTGTTTTACATTTGTTTTTCCAAGTAAGCATGGGTTGGATGGTTACTTATTGAGGCATTGTTTTACAACTGGATTCCTTTCCTATTGCTAAGACTCACCCACTTTCAACTAAAGGATTGTTTTACTCCACTTGTGTTTGAAAGTGTGAAGCAGGAAGTAGAATGTAAACATTCACCCAGACACACATGCATGTATTCTCCCTCTCTCTCTCTCTTTCACACACACTCACAATAGGCATTTGTTCAATTTCCACTTGCAAATATGCATGGAAATGAGTTACATATCAATTGCATAATTTTAATAAGCCTTGACTTTCCATTTGAATTCAAGTGAAGGTAGTGTCAGGAACACAATGAAATAAAAAAAGAAACAAAGAAGGAAAAAGTTACTCCCTAGTTATTCATCAGGCTGAAATATCAATATTTCATATCCTGTCTCTTAGAAAAGGCTCTTAACTTTTAACTGGTACAGTTCATATAATTCTATAAGGGTATTATAGCTAGGGTACAACTTAGTGTAAATTGGAGAAGCATTGTATTAGAGAATTGCTTCATTGATTCTTTTTCCTTACTGAGCTCAACTCCTTTCATTGATATAGTTTATGCAGGCTCTCTCTCTCTCTCTCTCTCTCTCTCTCTCTCTCTCTCTCTCAATATCAATAATTAGCTACCCATTGGTAATGGATGCATCTGATTACAAAAACTCAAGCAATTGACTCTGTTGTGTAAATTAAATGCTGATTGATTGATTGAATGATTGATGATAATAAAAATATAGTAAAGTAAATAGAATTTATTACGGAAGTTAGATTCTATAAAGTAATTGAATTCCAAAAGCTTTTAGAATGATGAAACTTGTCTATATATTTCAATATGGTTGCATTATACTGGAAATGAATTGACTTTTCCATTCATGTTGTAAATTATGTTTGAAGGTTGTTTGACATGGTTGATGCCACCTCCCATTAGTATTGTTTGCTTGATATTCATTCCATCAGAAAAATTGGAAAAAATCTCTTTGTTTTTGTTTGTCAAGGCCTACTAGTTACAGTTAGTTAACAGATGTTCTATTGATGTTATTATCATAAACATGCTACTGATGTTATTATCAAAAATGCAATCTGAGCAAATTCGATTTTCAGATTTTAATAAAGTTTAAATATTAATTCTACTGTTTTATCTCCATTTTTTTCTATTAAAAAAAAATTCATTTATTTTTTTTTTATTCCTTTCATACTGCCAACAGACAAGCAATTAGAAGCAGAGTTTTCAGATTTAGTCAGAGGATTTGTTTGATTAATTACTACTATTATTATTGTTTTTTTCTTAAATTTTACATCACAATTAGGGAACAAGGTCATTGGTTACAGATTTCCAGTTTACCAATCACTGGTTCACTGTATTTCTAAAGGTGTGAGTGACCAGGGACTGTCTAACTTAATGCAAGGAAAGTATCTCTGGAGACTTGTGGTTGGTTTTTTTTCTCAACAAAGTTTTTATCCTCTGTGGGTATGTGTGTGTAAGGTGGTTGGTGTTAGGAAGGGCATCCTGCCATAAAAAACCCTATCAAAACAGACAGTGAAGCCTGGTGCAGTCTTCTGCCAAGCTAGCCCCTGTCAAACTGTCCAACACATGCCAGTATGGAAAATGGATGTTAAATGATGATATATAACACACACACTGTATATATGAGTAGGAACACATGGTAAAATCACAGATAATGGACATGGTTATCTCTCATCAGTTATTAATAAAAAAATCATCATAATTTCACGCCATTATTGATAAGATTGTTCACTTTGGTGATATGAACAAGAAACACTGCTAGAATAAGTGAGTGGTCATAAAGGACGGTGACGAAAACATAAATAAGTGATAAACAGTGACAGAATAAGGACAAGACATAATGGAAAATAACAGAAGTAGTTAGTATATATATATATATATATATATTCTTACATATAAAGGCCTTTTGGCTGTGACACAGCTTGAGATATGTTGCAGAAGTAATGGAAAAAATGCCCTATAGGACTTGAAAAGGAAAGTAGAGATGTGTGTGTGTGTTCATGTTAGCTTTTATTTCAAGCTATGAATAAAAACAGTTTAACATTAAACTAAAAGATTAGTCATTGCTTTTTAGTAGTGTACATGTTTATTAAACCTTTTACATGGAAAAGGTTGACAATCACTTCAAAGTTTCAACTTGTTTACTTTTATTAAACACTGGTGTATGTATGTATATATAGATATATATATTGTAAAAAAGAGTGAGTCTCTCACCCTTACCACTCTTTTACATTTATACCTCCCATTATACTCTGTTAGTCTCTCCACTATATACAGACCCACCCCCCATAATATCCTTATGTATAAGTGAAAAGGAAATAAAACAAAATATGAAAATAATATGGTAAGTTCATACAGCTCTAGATAATTGGAATGACTTCATCTCTCTATAATATATCTGTTCATGAATCCACCCACCTTATCAGCATTTAACACCCGCTTTCCATGCTGGCATGGGTTGGACATGGTTTCTACAGCTGAATACACTTCCAACCACTTTGCAGAATATATTGTTTTTTTTTTCTATTGCATCAACACCAGTGAAATTGCTTTTCAAATACCAAGCAAAGGGCTTAATGGAGTCCCTATGAGTGAAGGAAAATATGAGAGAGAGAGAAAGAGCGAGCGTGTGTGTGTGATGAGAGGAACAGATTTATAGTTGTGAGAGTAGTTGAGAGACTGTGTGTGTGTGTATATATATATATATATCATCATCATCATCATCGTTTAGCGTCCGCTTTCCATGCTAGCATGGGTTGGACGGGTCAACTGGGGTCTGTGAAGCTGGAAGGCTTCGTCAGGCCCAGTCAGATCTGGCAGTGTTTCTACGGCTGGATGCCCTTCCTAACGCCAACCACTCCGCGAGTGTAGTGGGTGTTTTTTACGTGCCACCTGCACAGTATATATATATATATAAGTTTCTGCACAGTTTCAATCTTCCAAATTCTACTCAGAAAGTACTGGTTAATCTAAGGCTGTGATAGAAACCATTTGCTCAAGGTGCCAAGCTGTAAGATTGAACCCAGAAACATGTGGTTGTGAAGTGAACTTGTAAACATCATGGCTATGCCTGCTCTCATGAATAACATCAAACATTCTGCACTTAAACCTCACGATCACTGTATGTTTGATTGCTATTGACAAGAATAAGCTAAATGAGAGAACTTGTTAGGAAACATATGGGTGCTTTTGAGAATTTTTCATTGATGACATGAAAAAAATTTCCATAGGCTTTCTTCATCATTCCCTTATATAAAATATTTTGAAAGGAATGTATGGTGTTCTGTTAAATATATTGGTTATGTTATATATCATAACAAGAATTTTAACTTTGCTTTTAGCATTATTTGCAAATCAGAATCCACTTGGAATAATTTGGTTGTTGAGAAAAGTTGTTGGGATTTCTTTAAGGACAGCAAGTTTGTATTGCACTTAATAACCTTGTACCGTTAACTTACTCAAGATACTTTATAACTTGCACTTGAATTACAATACGAATCTTGGATTTAGATATGAAGAAGGTAAACCAAACTAAATTTGGTGAACTGAGGGTCCTAAACATATCTCACCAGGTGTACCCTACTAACCTAGTAAGCTTTAGTATTAAAAGGTGGGGTGGGGAGGAAAAGAAAGTTGTGTGCGTATGAATTACTTCTTTAGCTAATGGTAGCTAGCTAGTACTGATCCGCTGTCATTAAAGAGATTAGGCTATTTTGATTATCTAGAGCTCTGAATTGGGCTATTAACTTTGTATTTTGTCCTTCATTTATTTTATATTTAGATAATAGAAGTGAAGTCACTAAATTTGTTCTGTGTTGGAGCACCAGCTCGCAGATTTTTGAGTTCAAGCCCATTTCACATATTTTGCAGTAAATGTGGTCAATATAGATTGCTTTAGTAGACCTAGCTAGCATGAGATTATGTGGGAAAGTTTCCTGAGTTCTAATTCAAAAGGAGATTTCTTTCTCAGCTTCTTAATACTAAAAGAATAGAGATAAGTTACACCTTGTCACTGAAACTTTTTAAATTTTATTATCATATTCAGTTGTGGAATGGACCAATTTGAGGGAAATATTGATTAGGGAGTTTGTGTTGATAGTTATGTTGTTCTTGTTGTTGAAGTGACTTGTGATATTGAAGATGTTGCTTGAATGATTTTGACAGACCTTTGATACTTTTCTCCTAACTTGGCAGATAGAATTATGTACAGTAATTTATCTTTCTTAAGATTAGAGCACTGTGTGTGTGTGAGAGAGAGAGAGAGGGAAGGAGAGTTAATATTGAAAAATTTGCATCATGAGTTAATCATTCAATATTGAAATTCATTAGCATTGAGGATGATATCATGTGTTTGTATTTTTAGATTGGTTTAATTTGAAAAAAAGCAGCTCCTACGACCATTTTCAGGGCTGCGGAGATGATTGAAACGAAAAGAGAATTTATTCTTAGACATTTTGAACTGTGTTCAGAGAAAAGCCATTCATTGCTTGATAATCTTTCATTAACAAACACACTTCAGCCTCTATCCACAGACATACTGTCCCCTCTCTCTGTCTTTCCTATAACTGTTATAAAAGTTGTCTTTCTCAAAAATACTTTTTTTCATGCCTTCTCAATTCAAGCACCCGTGATTCACTCATTTTATCTTCTCTTATCCAAGTTGCATCCACTGTAACCCTGGCCCTGCACTAATAAGTATTCTCAGTCCTTGCTGCCCAGAACATTCTCTTTGGAATCTTCTCCATGTCCATGTCTTTCTTACAAATATTGACCAGCAACAATTTAAATGGAGCACTAATGACATCAAGCTCACTGGAACTACAGACGCCTTGGGCATTGCCCCTTCCTCTAGGCCTTAGCAAAAGGAAAACAAAACCTCCTTTACTTGAATGCTTGCAATACACCTGACTTTTTCTAACAGTAGCCAAAGGCCAGATGCTTTATCCTCCTTCACCTTCCCTCAAATGGGTTTGCTCTCACTACTGATAATTGGTAACATTCACAAAAAGACATAGCAGTTGATAAACTAAATACCCTAAACTAAATTCCAATTTTCTGGATTCTGTGTTCATATATTTTGCTGTAATGAATTGCACTGTAAAGGATTTTGAGGCTGTTTTTGTTCTTGCAAGTCTTTGGTCAACCCAGGTCTACAGTAGAAAACACTTTCTCAAGATGCCAAGTGTGCAGTGTGACTGAACCTGGAACCATGTGGTCTGAAAGCAAATTTCTTACTACACAACCTCACTTGATATATTTGATACGAACAGGTTGAATCTGATTATGCCTTGCATTTAGAAATCAACATCATTGTATATTTTAGATGATTTTGAATTGTAAAGTTCTTAACTG
>NC_043003.1:30879486-30902653 GCF_006345805.1 Octopus sinensis
ATAATCAAAGGTGTCCCACCCACGATCATACTGTTTTTAAAGACTATCATGAAACTTAATAATCTCATGTGTTATTTTTTGTTTAATGCAGTAGGGTGTAATTTGAATGAGGTTTGGCTGCTATTTCTAGTTGATTAGGTGAACATGTAAAAGGTCCCTTATCGGTTCAAGGCCCTAAGGAGTAACTTATGCATTAGATATATTCAGTCATATTTACGTTGGTCAGATGGGTGGAGTGGGTAGGAATGGGGGTGGTGTTGTAATTTTAGCATTATGTTGTAAAGCCATTCAACCTTTCTGCTGATTGTATAAGTTGCTGCAAAAAAGGTTGACTATACAGTCAGAAGGTTTATGTGGGTTGTAGCTCAATATTTGATGTTAACTCTGTTCAGACACATCTATGGCTTGAAACTGATTCAGCAATCATGATTCCGGCAGCATTTCTTGTGTTGAAAAAGGCTGACAGCCAATGTTGTATTGTCACTTTACCTGTTGTTGCTAGACTATTTGATTGAATATCAAGATCTTTACCTGGCTTGGTAGTGATGTTTTTTTTTATGATTCTAATTTGTATGTATTCTTTAAGATCACTACAACACTCTCGATCCATCCATTGCCTGGTTCAGTGCCTCTACCTTATGCAATGTTCAAAATATTTGAACCAGGTCTCTGATTCCTCCTTTCTCCACAACTAGTCTTGGAGATCCTAGAAAATGGAAATTGTGATTGATGCTATCTTTCCTTCTTTGACTAAACCATATAAAAAAATTATAAACATTGTGATGTCAACAGAAAAAAAATAACTGCATTAATTACAAACTAATTAAAAGAAAAGCTATAATGTTAATTAAAGAATGCATCACGTCTCTATTGTTTTTAATGTTGTAAAGCATTAATCTTAAGGTTTAATATGTTCACATTTTAATGAGAGTGAAATGGCTCTTTTTTATTCCAGTTTCAAGCTGTTTATAGAATATTTGCTTTTTTTAATCTCTTCTTACAAAGAAGTAATGCGGTTTTGTCATTCTATTTATTTACATCTGTAATATGGATATTCTAAGCAATAGCAATTAATCTATAAATATTTGTTGTGTGTATGTGTCCATCCATGTTCATATGTATGTTTGTATAAACCTATTTGTGTAAGTTTGTGGTGTATTATGAATACAAGATACTGTCACTTTTCATAATCCTTTAGAATTATTATTTAAATTAGCTGATGCTAAGATCTTTATGCCTACACATATGGCTTTTACCCGCTTACTTTAGTGATTAATTTTGTCACCATAGTTGATTAACAGCTTTTTTTTCAGCAAATTTTATTCATGTCTTTCTAGGTTAGGAGTTAAGTAAAAAAAAAAAAACAGTTCTATTATTACTTATTTAATGAATAAATAATTAGCTTCTATCTTTTTGTAAAAACTTTCGATAGATGTTATAGATTGTCCATTTTCTTACATAGGCACAAGTCTACAAGTTTAGAAGGAGAGGTTTAATAAGCTAAATCAACCTCAGTACATGAGTGGTACTTTTATTTTATCAACTTTTGAAGGGTGAAAGACAAATTTGACCATGACGAGATTTGAACTCAGAATGACAAGGGTCACAGCTAAGTACTATAGGGCATTTTATTTGATTACCTAACAATTCTACCAATTCTCTGTTCTTCAATTTCTTACATAGACACAAGGCCAGAAATGTTGGAGGGTACAGTTAATTATATTGAGCCCAGTACTTGAGTAGTACTTTATTTTATCAACCCAGGAAGTTGACTGTAGCTGGATTTTAATCCAGGATATAAAAAACCATATCAAATACTGCGGGGCCATTTTGTCCCATCACTCTAACAATTTGAACAATTTGACTAATCTGCTGTCTTAATTGAGAGATTAACGAGATATCAAAAGAGCTGATAACTTTGAGAATTTATTGGCTGAAGTTGAGTTGAGTGAGATTTCCTGTAAATGTTTTGTTATTGTGGGTACAGGTGTAGCTGTGTTGTTAAGAAGTTTGCTTTACAATTATCTGGTTTTTCTTGACATGAAGTCAAAGAAAAGCAAAACAATAGATAATGACTCTCAAAGTAGAAATGGTGACAAATGTATAACAAGGACTATGGCTTTCAGAAATGTTGCCTCATAAGACTATATATTTGATACTATGTATGCAGACTTTTGCACCATCTAAAAAATCAAATATTTCAAATCAACTATTATTTCAAAAGAAATTATATCTTTTGTGGCTCTCTCTAAATTTCCAACTATTCTTACAGTTTTCAGAGTAATTTGCATTTTCCACTGGTACTACAAGTGTCATTTATTTGCATAAAGCCATGTCATAAATGTTTAGCATTTGTTTATTTGATTACCAATGATACAATCTTAAGCTTTTGTTACATTAAGCCAGAAAACTGTTTACAAATTTCTAATAAGTTTACTGCACTAGTACTAAATTATTCTAGATTTGTTCTTACCTGCAATTTTACTATATGACAAATGGTGCAACATATGGTGTTGAGTGTGTTAGTTACTATTCAGTTAATTTCTTTTTATTTTTACTATGTATCTCTGTTGCCCGTTCTACATTATTTTTCGAATATTTACATGTTGTCAACTAAACTGAGCTGGTCTAAGATGGAAGATGTTCCAGATGTAACCTTCTCATCTTTTATTGAGGTATAGTGTATCTAGAGATTATGTCATCTGTTGTGTATTCTTTGTTGTTGTTTAACTCAGTATCGGTCCCTGATCAAGCAGATCTATAATAGATGTTCTGAGTATGACCTACCCTTCTTTATTCGTAATGTATTTAGGACTACATTATCTCTACAGTATATATTCCTTGTTGTTCAGCCGTAAGGCAACTTCTGATTAAGTAGATCTATGGTGCTCCAGCTGTAAGACTCACTGTATCTAGGACTACATTATCTACTGCATATGTTTTCTTGCTATTGTTTAACCCAAAGTCAGTTTCCAATCAAGGGTTCTGTAACCCAACTGTGACTATCCAGTCCTTTTGTATATTAGTGACCATGTGGTCCACCATTTCTTTATGCTTTTAAGACATTTGAGTGTAACCTGAAGCTGCTAGTTATATCAGATTGAGCAACTGTTGTAACAGGTGTTAATTTTTTTTATGGTTGTCTGCTCTTCTTATTGATTTCCATTTCAACTCTTCTTATTGAGCTCAACTTCAGTCATGAAGGATCAATGGCATTTGATTATTACTAGTTATATAAAGAAGAAGAATGATGTACTTTGCTTAAGGGACAAAACTCTACAGATGTTTGAACTTCTGATCTTGTGACCTGTAGTCCAGCTTCTGGAGCTTAATAGCACAGTGGCACTGTGCTTCTATCTATTTGTAAAGAGTCTTGTTAGTAGTCTACTAGAATACTGATTACTTTGTCAAATGACACCTGTGCATGTTTACAGCAATTATGGCTGCAAGCAGTGTTACTAGTATATTAACTTTAATTGCATATGAAGGCTTAGACATGTTCTCTCTCCCTCCCTCCCCCTCTTTCTCTCTCTTTCTCTCTCTCTCTCTCACACACACACACAGGAACATATATACATGGATACTTGCAAATACTGATACTTGGATATATATGCATTCATATTTACACACACATATGCATATAGAGGTTTATATAGTTAAACACATACATGGTTAAACATATGGTTAATCACATATATGGTTAACCACATCATCCTCATTGTTTAACGTCTGTTTTCTATGCTAGCATGGGTTGGACAGTTTGACTGAGGTCTGGAGAGCCAGGCTCCAATCTGATCTGGCAATGTTTCTACAGCTGGATGCCCTTCCTAACGTCAACCACTCTGAGAGTGTAGTGGGTACTTTTTACATACCACCAGCACAGGAGCCAGTCAGGTGGGCCTGGATCGATTATGTTCAGGTAGTGCTTTGTAACCAAACCACTTAACTGTGAATTAGGAATGGGCTTTTCTTTTTGCCAGTCAGGTATACTGGGGTCAGCAGTGTTATGTGACCTGCTCAGGAGCATTATACAGTAGTTGTAAGATTTGAACTCCAAAACCATTATGGTCAATAGTTCAACACCTTAATTTCACAGCCATAGACAATGTCAAATAATATTGGTTAATATCAATTATGATGTATTGATTTCTTGTAGCTTGGAAACATTCCCCCATGTAGGATACTAACTCTTGTAAAAATTATTCAGATCAATATCATATCAGCCATGATTTCAATCAGTCTGTAAAATTAGTTTTGGAGCACATTTAGCATTGTGGTTGCAATTTCCTTGTTAAATAATTGAATTATTTCTAATGAGGAAGGTAATTAAAATCTGTTTTGCTAAAAGCTAGCTTAAGGTCATAGAGATAGTCGGATCCCAAAGATATTATCCATAAATACCACTTTGGGACAGAAAAAGAGCATAGGCCTCCTGACAGGCTTGAACCACATATCTGTTGATTGCCAAGTACTGACAGAAGATATGTTGCTCTTTATATCATAAATTGGTGTTTATAATGTCTAATGCAATTTAAATTAATATCTTAGGCATAGGTGTGGCTGTGTGGTAAGCAGTTTGCTTCCCAACCACATAGTCTCACTTCATGGCAACTTATGAGTAGATTTGGTAGATGGAAACTGAAAGAAGCCTACTGTTGTGTGTGTGTGTATACATATACATTCACATATACAGCAAAACACCTGCTCTTCTCCCTCTGTCATAATTTTTTATTCCTCCAGTCTATGCCCTGTTGAGTGGTCTTATCTTGTGGGTACTTGGTGACCTCACTGGTGTTGGTGCCACTAAAAAGCACCCAGTACACTCTGTTAAGTGGTTGGCATTAGGAAGGCATCAAGCTGTAGAAACCATGCCAAAGCAGACATAGAACTTAGTGGAGCCCTCTAGCTCATCAGTTCTCAAGCTGTCCAACTAATGCCGGTATGGAGAAAAAGGGGCATTAAATGATGGTGTGTGTATGTGTGTTACTGTCTCCATGCCTGTTTCATCAGGACAATGCGTGACCCCACACTGCAAAGATCACATCACATAAGATTGAAGAGCTTGGTTGGGAAAAATTTCTTCATCCAACTTATTCAGTACATTGTAGCTCTCTGGTCCATTTTTGGAGAGAAAATATGGTAGGGTAGTTCCTTAATAGTGATACAGTCAGCTGCAAAAACCCTTGAAGGCAGTGCCCCAGTATGGTCACTGTCCAGTAAACAAATGTACCAGTATAAATTTAGGCTTGTTTGTTGCTACAAGGAATAGGAAAATTTAAGATATGTTATTGAGAAAAAATTAAAATTATTTTTGTGAGCTCTCTATTTACTCACAAAAGAAATTTTAGTTTTCTCTCATTTTAGTGATTCTTCATATATTGAGGTGTTCAAAATAAAGTTTTACTAAATTCTGTTGTTTTGGAAAAAAAACAAACTCTTGAAGTTTCCCTTTTCTCATAAGTCATTAACACACACACACAATAGAAAACCTGTTGTGAATATGAACTCATGACCTGCAAATTGATTGGTATTCTAATATGTGCTATGTCAGTTGTTAGTTCAAAGAAGAAAAAGAACAAACCTATTGGGATTTGGACCATGTCTCTATCACTTCCAGGCAGCTATGTTATTAATTGTTCTGTTGTTGCAAATTGTTGTAACACTTTTGCTTCAAACCATTGACCCAGCATCTCTCTTCCTGTTATCACTTTTACTGCCTCACTAGGAATAGTGGCTGTGTCTCTTTTGAATCACGTTATACTCTCTCTCTTTCTCAAAAAAAAAAAAAAAAAAAGCACATATTGGAAATGTAGTTCTGCATATTCTGTGTCTGAAAAAATTTGAGAGGGTCATGGCTGGAATGCTTTTGTCTATAAGTCTGTTTGATCAGGAGTCTCTCAGTTGTCAGATTTTATACTAAACACTTTAAGCAACTATAGGTATTCTCAATGGTTACAGTTCTTGGGATAACCTTTGAAATACTACCACTAGGAATTCTATCCCATCCAGGTTCTTCCCCTACACCAGTACTGACCTTTAGCAGTTCAAACTGGACACCAGCTGCATCAATTGCACCATCCTGTGAGTGTTTGCTAAGGCACTGAGTGCTTCCTCATCTCTTATGACTATTTAATTAAACTATGTTCAACAATGTGGCTGTTTTATCTCTCTTTATGTGAGTTAATAAGTCACAACCAGGATTAATTTTTCTATGCTCTCAAATAAGAATATAAAGAAACAAAGTTCTGGAGCAGATGTGCTCACTTAGATATAACTATCCTGAAATTTATCATGCTTTGAATAATTTATGGATGATCATAAAAATGTTATTAAATTTACATTTAGTCCAAATCTTATGTAGATTCCATGTTTTTAGCCAGTGCATTTTAGAAATGGGATTCAATTCATTATTTGTTTACCTTACCATCAGTATGTTGCAGAATTTTGTTTGTCTTGGTAAGTAGAAAGACTACTAAATGCATTGAATTGATATTTGAGCTGATGAATAGGTTATGTTACTGATGTACTTAAATGCTTAAGTGCTTTCATTTTTTTTTTTTTCAAATAATATTGCAGCTTTAAATAGTGAACTGTTACAAATGAACTCTTTTGAGTTTATTTATTTAAAAACTTAATGTTAAGTCATACAATTATTTGAAATAAGTGGGAGTAAAATCATTTGCTTCTTGGAAAAAACCAAACAAAAAAAAATCTCTTTGCTTATTATTTCTGTTTTTAAGTTTAGTTGTTTGGCACTTTAGATTATAGAACAGATTACATAATTGTCCTCTTAGTCTCATTATGTAGGTTAGTATCAGTCAAGTTCCTTATGTGAGCTGAGGGACAAAAATTATGCCCTGAATTGTTATCATTCTATATATGACATTCTTGAGAGGAAAAGAAAAATGCATTCATTATATATGGAAAAAATTACTAATCAAGTGGAATTAATGCTGGTACATTTGATAGGCATGTCTAGGAAACATTAAGAGCTGGGAAATATATACCATCAGACATTTTGTCTGATGCCTAATTAAATTTTTCCAATGCATTGTCCTTAATAATTGTCTTAGATTTAGATGCACAAGGCCAGCAGTTTTGAGGGAAGTGTGTACTGGTACTTTATTTTATCTACATCAGAGGGTATGAATTGCAAAGTTGTTCTCAATGGGATTTGAACTCTGAACATTTAAGAACTGGAACAACTACTACAGTACATTCAGACTGACGACTCCACAAAATAATTCTTTCTGTTGTTGGCATAAGACCTGGAATTTTAGGGAAGAGAAAAACTGATTCTGTTGACCCCAGTGGCCAACTGGTACTTATTTTATTGACCTCAAAAGGATGAAATTTGATTTGCCTCAGTCATTCACAAGAAGTTTTCCATGAAAAGAGATGTTCAATCTTTCAAATTTTGCATAAATTTTTCTTTAAATTTATTTCAAGAAAACAAGTTGAATGTTGACTAATTGTTAAAATATACATGGAATTATTTTTCTTTATTTTTCACTCACACTCTCATATATATATATATATATATATATATATATATACACACACACACATACACTCATACATACGTATATGTATAAGACTCATTACAAGCTTATTTAAATCTGTCAGTTGTAACCACTGTCAAGTGTTAAGTAGAATTAAACTTCCTGCCTTGGGTGTATGTGTGTGAGAGAGCACATGTATGTGTGTGTGTGTGTGTGTGTGCATGTGTGTATATATAGGTGCAGGAGTGGCTGTGTGGTAAGAAGCTTGCTTCACAACTACATGGATCTGGGTTCAGTCCTACTGCGTGGTACCATGGGCAAGTGTCTTCTACTATAGCCTTGGGCCGACCAAACCCTTGTGAGTGAATTTGGTAGATGGAAACTGAAAGAAGCCTGTCATGTATGTATGTATGTATATATATATATATGTCTCTGTCCCCCCCACATAATCGCTTGACAACTGTTATTGGTGAGTTTACATCCCTATAACTTAGCGATTTGGCAAAAGAGGTCAGTAGATATATCATATATATATAAAATCATCATATATACCTATATATATATATATATATATATATATATAATATATATATATATATATATATATATACATACACACACACATATGTATATATATATATATATATATATAATATATATACATACACACACACATATGTATATATATATATATATATATATATATATATATAACATACACACACACATATGTATATATATTATATATATATATATAATACATACACACACACATATGTATTATATATATATATATATATATATATACATACACACACACACATATGTATATATATATATATATATATATATACATACACACACACACACATATGTATGTATATATATATATCATCATTATTGTTTAACGTCCGTTCTCCAAGCTAGCATGGGTTGGACGGTTCGACCGGGGATCTGGGAAGCCAGAAGGCTGCACCAGGCTCCAATCTGATCTGGCAGTGTTTCTACAGCCTGATGCCCTTCAAGTGCAGGAGTGGCTGTGTGGTAAGTAGCTTGCTTACCAACCACATGGTTCCGGGTTCAGTCCCAATGCGTAGCACCTTGGGCCGACCAAAACCTTGTGAGTGGATTTGGTAGATGGAAACTGAAAGAAGCCCATCGTATATGTATGTATTTGTGTGTCTGTGTTTGTCCCCCACCCCCAACATCTCTTGACAACCGATGCTGGTGTGTTTACGTCCCCGTAACTTAGCAGTTTGGCAAGAGAGACCGATAGAATAAGTGCTAGGCTTACAAAGAATAAGTCCTGGGGTCGATTTCCTCGACTAAAGGCAGTGCTCCAGCATGGCTGAAGGTAGTCTGGATCAAATGCTTCTTTTGGCTGTCTCCTTACGTATACTCAACCAGTGGTCAGAAATGAGGTAAAGGATGACTCATCTGAGAAAATAACATTCTTCCACTGTTCTAGGGACCAATTCTGTAGGTTTTACTCCACTCTAAATGCTTTGCAACATTAGTTTTTGAAAGTAGTGGTTTTCTGATTGCAGCCCTACCATGAATTCTGGCTTTGTGCATCTCCTGGCAAACAATTTTTGTGGAAACTGGGTTCTCAAAATGGTCATTAAGCTCTGCAGTAATTTTGGGAGCTGTACTTTTGTGATCCTTTCTAACAATTCATGTTAAGTGTCTGATGGTCCCTATCTGAAAGTTTTGATTTTCTTCCAAAGTTTTGTTTCGATGAGGAGGTTTTTTCCTCCTTTCTCAAGAGAGTTCTGTTTGATACACGAAACATTTCGGCTGTTTTCATTATGCTAGCACCTGCCATACGAGCACCAACAATTTGACCTATTTGATCTGTCATTTTAATGGATCTTAATTACCTTTCTCCAATGATATCTGTAAAGAAACAGTAATTTTAGCAAAACATATAAAGCAACACTAATAATAAATAAAAAAAACATAAAAATAAACAAGCTTTGGATAGTTTTATAGATATTTCATAATTATGATGCTAGGTGTTTCCATTGTTTAGTCCAAATCCTGTGTATCATACACACACACACACATATACCATAGGTGTATAGCTGTGTGGTAAGAAGATTGTTTTTCAAGTACAAGGTCTTAGGTTCAGTCCCACTGTGTGGCACCTTAGGAAAGTGTCTTTTACTATAGCCCCTGGCTGACCAAAGCCTTGGGAGTGGATTTGGTTGGCAGAAATTGAATATATATATAGTCTTGACTTCATGTAGTAGTTGAAATGTCACCATTCTGCAAGCTGTGTCCTTGATTTGCAATCTTTTGTGGGAACATGCCTAGTCAAGGGGACTATTATCTTACTGGGAAATGGGTGGGAGTTAGCAACAGGAAGGGCATCCAGGTATCAAAAATCTGCCTCAACAAATCCCCTGCAAGCATATAAAAGTGAACCTTAAATGATGATGTCAATATATATTTATATATATTCTGCGTGAGACTTCAGCTAGGGAAGCGAGTGTAGTTGATTGCATTCACCATGTATAATACTTAATATCAGTACCTGTTGACTCTGGCCTGGCAAGCCAATAAAATAGCTCCTACATGATATGACTGGCTAGGAATTCAAAAATCATACTCTAACACCTTAAAGATAAAGTGCATTGGATAATGTAGGCCTGGATGCATTATGTTTGAGAATTGAAAGCTGGAATGGTTGTGGCCACAGTTCCTTCAATTTTGTATGTTGTAATCAGGTGATCTAGGGTTAAGAAACAGCAACTCTGGTCTGGAAAACTTTTACTGTTTTCAATGTTTCTGCTTCTCTCAGAATTTCATTAAGAGTATTATTATTCTCTTTTATTTCTTGTTTTGAAAATTCATCATTCAAAAATCAAGGTGCTTCTAAAAAAATAGACTTGTTGTATCATTTTAATTCACTTTGCTGATTGATGTCCTTGTGATAGGTATGAAATTGAAAAATTTTATTCAACTGGAATCTTATGTGACTTTGTAAAAAAAAAAAAAAAAAAGAATAGAATTAAATCAAGACACAAAAATAAAATTATAGTTCTATGTAAATATCATTATTATTAATGATGATAATAATAATAATAATGATTTTTTTCTACTAGAGGTACTTGGCCTGAATAACATTTTCTTAGCCATTAAGGGTTCACAAATAATTATAATGGTTGGGTTTCTATGGTGTTCTACAATTACTACTTATTGTTGCTGTTGTAAATACTCTTGCAAACTACATCTCTCTAGTTTTGCCAGATGTTAGTAGAACTTTTAATAAATTAAAGCCCAATTTAAATTGACTTTTCTCTTGAAGTAGTCACATTTCGAAAGTCAATATTGACCTAGAAAAAAAAAGTTTTCATATTTAAAGAAATAAATTGCACTCCTGTCCCCCACCCCAAAAAAAAACAAAAAACAATTTAAACAAATAAACAAACCCTGTTTCTTTCTTCAATCATTTTAATTCCTTACTTCATTTTTTTCATTTTTTAAAAAAAATTTCTCATTCTTTTCTCCTTTTGTTCTTCTCTCACCACCTTCTTCCTCTCTCTTCAACACACCATCCTCCTTCACTTTCTTTTAATCATTAAGTCCACTGATCTTGTTGCTACTGTTTTACCCCCCTCCCCCGTTTCCTATTGAATACGTTGTAGAACAAGTCTATTTAGCTCTTTCTAATGTAGTAACAATTTGCATGTCGCTATTGTTCTAACTATTTGCAGGTTTTTCTTGTGTGATGTGTGTGACACACACACACACACACACACACACACACACACACACACATATATATAATGCAAAAATGCTTTTTACGCTTGTGTTGCAATCTGCTCATTATGTGCGACAAGATGTAATTAACTAAATAATAATATAACTGTAGCCCCAGTAACATGGCTATTCTTAACATGCAGCGTCTTGTTACATAGAGATTGTCTTTTTGTAAACATAGCCAATCTTTTAAGAGATCAACCAAATCCTTTTGAAAAGAAGTAATTTGGCTATTTTTGTTTTATGCACCAAACCAATTATTTCCATCAAGTTTTTATTAAAATAGATTACTCTTGCTTTATTCTTTCTTACTTTCTTTTTTTTCTTTCTCAGTAATTGTTCTCATTAGATTGTTTTGGCTAACCAAATTTTCAATGTGCCAGCCTACAGGTTGAAGAGTGAAGGACTATTACTTCATCACCAGCAGCTCTGTCATTGCCGATTCAGAGCACCTCGCTCTTAATAGGTACCAAAATAAGGCTGGGGGCATCGTGATATTACCTGTAAATGTTCCATTGGTTTGCATTGCTGGTGTGTATGTATGTGCACACACACACACACACACTCCCATGTGGTCTAGTAGTTTATATTTTTGGTTTTCACCTAGGTAGCCTGGTTTCAATTTACATGTGGGAAAACTCTATACATACTACGTGTATATATATATAAACTTTGGTTTCAGCATCATGATTGGCATATGACTTCTTGGTGAAGGTATCTGCTCATGACTGTAAGGTAATGAGTTCGATTTCTGGTGGTGCATTGTTTCCTTGTGCAAGACACTTCATTTCACGTTGCTCCAGTCTACTCAGCTGTCAAAAGTGAGTTGTACTATAAATCGAAAGGGCTAGCCTTGTCACATTTCGTGTCATGCTGAGTCTTCCTGAGAAATACACTGAGGTACATGTTTGTGGAGTGCTCAGTTACTTGCATATTAATTTAACAAGTAGGCTGTTCCAGTGATTAAATCAATTGGAACACTCATAACTGAGTTATCATGACTGGCCAAATATTAAATTTATAGATTTTTCCTTTTGAATTGTTCTGTTAAAAATATCTGATTGCTACTCTAAGTACTTGGTAAGTATTATTTTAATTGTAAAGAAGTAAGGTTTCCCAAAGCTCTTGATGTCTACCAGTGATTAAAGCAGTGTTTATACCAGCTTCTTTTTATTCTTGTGGAAACCTTGAAATACATTCCTTGTTTCAGTGAACCCCTGTGTAAAATTTATTATACATCTTTATTAATCCTTTTCCTTCTCTTTCATTTAAGTTAAATTTCATAAGAAATTAGACAAATCATACAACTGTCTTTGAAAGGTTTGGCAGTGCTAAATACATCAGGGCCATAAAAATGCTTTAAGAAATTTCATTGTCACCAAGATCTTGTTTTGTCCAAATTTCCTCAAAATTCCTTCTTCACAGGTCATCTTTTTATGTTGGGTCTCCTTTGTACATACAGCTCTCATTCCATTCTTCATCTCCATTGATCTCTGTTTTACTAGAGTCTTTCTTTAACTTAATCTCTCATTTACTAGTATTGACTCATGTAAACAGACATCTGACATTTCTAGAAAGAAATTATTTTCAACAATTGATGCTTATGCAAGTAATTTTAGCATGAAAATCTAGAAGAATATTTGTATTTGTTTGAACTATATTAAATTTTGTTACTTTATAGATATGAAACTTTAAAATGTTCTTTATTCTTTTGCTTGTTTCAGTCATTTGACTGCGACCATGCTGGAGCACCGCCTTCAGTTGAGCAAATCGGCCCCTGGACTTATTTTTTGTAAGCCTAGTACTTATTCTATTGGTCTCTTTTGCCAAACCTCTAAGTTATGGGGACATAAACAGAGCAACATTAGTTGTCAAACAATGTTGGAGGAACAAACACAGACACACAAACATATACACACACATACATGCATATATATATATATATATATATATATACATACATACATACACGACAGGCTTCTTTCAGTTGGAAACTAAAATAGTTGGAAACTATTTCTGATTGATTTTTCTTCATAGTTTGTGACCTTTGCCTTGACATACCTACAGTTAGTTTATTTGGTTATTTTACTGTTCATTGTAGATATTTCTTACATTTGCACCCCACCACACACAAATAAATAAAATGTCTGTTAGGGACTCCCAAGTTATTTTCTTGGTTTGTTTTTCTGATTGGTGTTTATAAGAAGCTATCATGGAATATGTAGCTTAAGTGCAGGTATGACTAGGGTTAAGAAGATTGTTTTGTAATCACATGGCCTCAGGTTTAGTCCTGTTGTTACAGCACCTTGGACAAATGTCTTTTATTATATCCATGCCTTGAGTAAATTTGGCTGATAGAAACTGCTGGATCTTGTGTGTGTGTGTGTGTTTCAATGCTTGTCAATCAGTGTGGGCTTGTTTTAGGGCCCTTTAATTTAGTCTCTGTTTGCCAAACTGCTAAATAGTACTAGATAGAATAAGTAACAATAGACTTTTGAATAAGTACTGGAGTTGATTTGATTGACTAAATCCTTCAAGCAGATGCCCCAGCATGGTCACAGACTGATCTCTGAAACAAGTAAAAGAACAAAGGAGTATAGTCAATCTGGTTAGAGTTTTTGAAGAATGTTAATTACTGAGTTAATAGTTTAGAATGAATTCTTATGTTTTTACAGTTCTCTATTTAAGAGAACTATGCCATATGCCCACGGGCATGTGGCATAGTGGTTAAGAGAATGGGCTACTAACCCCAAGATTCAGGGTTCGATTCCAGGCAGTGACCTTAATAATAATATCAAAAAATACCTTAGGAATCAGAACCCGGGTTCAAAATTTCCCCAAGACACCTGCTGAAGGCTGGAGGGTATATCAGCCAAAATGTGTTAACAACAAACAAGATGAGGACAAATATCTGTCAAATATAAATAATGTATAATCTTAAGTTTTTGTTGAGAATCTCACACAGTTAGATAAAGTGTTATGTTTTTGTGCTTTGCAGTGAATTGCATCATTTTTGCTACCCTGGTGCACATTTTTACATATTCTAGAATTGAAATTTCTTTTAGTTAACAAACGTTTAGATAAAGTATTTTATTTGCTAATGTAATAAAGAAGCTGAGCATTGTTCATAGGCAGGGATTTTTGTAGTGAAAGAGCCTGGCGTTTTGTCTGCCATAGTTAATGAATGTGTTCTTGTGTTAATCAGAAGTAGTTTTCCTTGTAACCCTTGATTGACATTTCCTTAGCATTCACTTTTGAGTGAGTAGGTATTTGTTTTATTGCTACTACATAAATATAAAGTTTTAACTTGTTTATCCAGTGACCAAATATGTTTAGATAAAACTGTTATGTTCTTATTTATATGATGAAAGGTTTTGGTGTGTTTTGTATAACGGCTTTTGTACTTTCTCTGATTGTAGTGTATATTCTTCTTTTCTTTTTACTTGAATGTACTGTTTCTTAATCATTCACCATTTAGTAGGCATTGGTTTATCTTGCTATGGTTGCAGTAAAGTTCTAAAATGTTGATTTTTTTTTTTTTTTTTTTTTTTTTTTTTTTCAGTGAGAATATTCTATTGAAATGGTTTGTTGTAATGTTGTCTATGTTTATGCTGAATTTCTAGCTAACCTTTATATTGTACCAAATGAATACTGCATAGTATTTGTAACTGGTATGGAAGAGTTAGTTGTTCAGTATGAAAACCATCTCAGGAACCCTTGTTTCTACATTCCTACTTTACAGTGGAGTAAATAGTTGTAGCATTGTTTGTCTGTTTTCGTTATTGTTGTTCACATTCATGCAGGAATTTGATTTCGTTGTTCAACTTAGCAATTCATTGTGGAATCACTATAGATGTATAGCATAATCAGTTACGTTTTTTTTTTTAAGCAGTGGATACAATCTAATAATGGAAAATTCTTCAAAGGTTTTAACATTTCTATAAAATATAATTCACAGAGTAAACATCTTTGATCCATTGATTGCTGCTAACCATATAGAAAACCAAACAAGTTGCTAACAAATATAAATATACTTTAGAGTCATCTTACAGAATGGGTTAGACATGAATATAATTAAAAGATTCTAATATTTGCAAAATGTTTTTGTTAGTTATCCCATAACCCTAATGGGACAACTGTGAATACAGTCTTCATATAGGAGTTCAGAGGAGAAATAACTTAGGGTGGTTTCCTATTTTGCCTTCCAGATCCATTATTGTAAAATCTGTCTGTACTCTGCTAAATTCCCTCACTACTAGCTTCTCTGAGCTAGCTACTTGTATACCACCTTCACTTTGACTCACCTGACCCTCTTGTCTCTCTTTGTTACCCTACCTAATCTTCCCTACTTTCCTGAACTTACATTAGCCATAGTTTCCAATTCTTCTTCCTCAGACTGTCAACTCATAGAGAATCCCCTCCTAAATGAATTTTTCTCCTACAGAAGCTGACTTACATTTTCAGCCATATTAATCTTGCCACTCTTGGAGGGCCTGCAAAATGACAAAGGTGCTACCCTCCTTCATGAGTAAACAGTTTTTAAAATTAATCCTTCAGTTTAGCCACTACAATCTAACAAAGCATTTGTTAATTTTACACTAACATCACTGCTATTTTCAGTGTGGAACTATACCACTCTGTAGGGCTAGGTATAATTAGTTGTAGAGGTCTTGATTATAGACACAACACAATGCCAGTCTCAAGATAAACTACTGACTTCTTGGTTGAGTGTTCAGTACTTTATCAATTTGCCCATTGAGTTTTCATGTCTCTTTCTTTCTATGTTTTCCTTGTGTGCATACATGAAAACGTAGCTGTTGCTTTTGTTTATCCAAGCTCCTATTAAATTGATCATGGCTTAAAACTAGATACATATGCCCTGGGAAATGTCTCTGTTTTATTTCTTGTCTTTGCAGCAGTATCTGCATTTTAGCTATTCAACGGAGGGGCATAAAGTATTGTTTAGCTATCTCTCATTTGAATGAAATGAAATGAAGAAGTTTTATGTAATTTCTCTGAAAATGAATGCACAAATATTGTGGGCTAGATGTTTGCTGCTGTTGTGTAGCCCTATATCAGCCTTAGATTAGTAGATCTAAGTGTGAAAGCATTCTAGCCTAGTGGTTTGGGTGTTGCATTGACAATCATAAGATTGTGCTTTTTACTCCTGGACTGAACAGTGCATTGTGTTCTTAAGCAAAACATTTCATTTCACATTACTCCAGTTCACTCAGCTGTGAATGAGTAACCTTGTGATGAACTGGCATCCAATTCAGAAGGAATATTGTGATCACAGTCACTTATATGCATGGAAATCAGGTACCTGGCCTGTGAGTCCCAGGACTTGGAACACTAATTTCAAGGGGTTGATGATCCATGTCTGTCATCTTTTCCTAAACTATGTTACCCAATGTATTTTACCTTTCTATGATGGTAGAGGGTGTGATGTGAGAGAGATTTGATGTTATTTTTAGCAGGTCAAGTGATCAGACTATGTATGTGTTTCCCTTGTTGGTTCTTGATGTTGCTGTTGAATCACTCTGATGGTTGGGTTTGATGACATTCTGTACATTAATTAACCACATCTGGTACTCTGGGTGCATTAATTATCCACATCTGGTAGCATGGGTTGGATCATTTGACAGGAACTGGCCAGCTGGGGGACAGCCCAGGTTCCAATTGTCTATTTTGGCATGGTTTCTGTGGTTGGATGCCTTTTCTAGTGCCAGCCTTTTTACAGAGTGTACTGAGTGCTTTTTATGTGGCACGAAAACGGGTGCTTTTACATGGCACCGGCATGGATGCTTTTATGTGGCACCGGCAGGGGTAGACTTTTATTATTTTCCACTCTTTTTCAGTCCTGCCTTTATTGTGGATATCATATTGGAGGAATTTTGAAAACTGAAAAATACAATTCCTACTTTTAAGACCTGATGGGAGTATAAAATGATTTGGATGTTTGTAGGTCAATACCAACTTAATGTCCACTCTCCTCTGATTACAGGATTCTGGCATTAATACTCTCTTATACCTTTTCTCATTATTTTATACTTTTATAGTGTTTTAGCCCAAAAGGCTGTGGCCATGCTGGAGCTCTATCATTGATGACATATCTTTTATAAACAAATAATGGAAGAGCCTTTATGCAGTCACTTGGCGTGCTAGCACTGACAGCCAAATCTCCCACAAATCTTAGCCTATATCTTTAAAAACAAATGGACATATTGGATAATATAGTCTTAAAAATACTGTCAAAATAAGATATGATGATCACAATTGGGTTGTCTTTGTTCATAAGTATGTTCAGTCAAGGCTGGCTTGGGGCTAAACAGCCACCAGAACAAAGAAGAACACTATGGCTGGAACACCTTTTGAACATGGGTCTGGTGGAACAGTGCTGACTTTGGGATGAACAATAATACTGTATATAGGAGCCTCTGTGCAGTCTCTCATTCTGTTAGAAATAGTGGCCAAAGGTATGGCTGTGTGGTAAGAGGCTTTCTTCCCAACCACATGGTTCCGGGTTCAGTCCCACTGTGTGGCACCTTGGGCAAGTGTCTTCTACTATAACCTCAGGCTGACCAAAGCCTTGTGAGAGGATTTGGTAGATGGAAACTGAAAGAAGCCCGTTGTGTGTGTGTGTGTGTGTGTGTGTGTATATATATATGTATACATTTATGTGTGTGTGTGTGTGCCTTTGTATCTGTGCTTGTCCCCCCTACCATGCCTTGACAACTGATGTTGGTGTGTTTATGTCCTCGAAACTTAGCGGTTCAGCAAAAGAGACCACTAGAATAAGTACTAAGCTTACAAAGAATAAGTCCTGGGGGGTGCTTTCTATAAGTAAAGGCAGTGCTCCAGCATGGCTGCTGTCAAATGACTGAAATGTGTAAAAGGGAAGAAAGAGTAACTCTCCCTCAAATCGAGCTCTAATGTCTGAAGGAAAAAAAATGCATTGGATAATGTGGTCTTAAATGCATTTTGACCAGGAAAAAAAGAAAGAAAGACAAAGCGCTCACATTTGAAATACTTTAGATCATAGGATTGCTCAGATAACAGCTACAGCAACAACAGGTATCTGGTATGAAAGGAAGCTCTCAATAGTTACTGTACTTGTAATGAATAGCAGCTGTATCACACCCTATTTTCTCTTCCTCTTCTTACATGTGTTTTCTTTGTGGGCATAGATTGAATAGGTTGTCACAGTCCAAATTATTTCCTATTCAAAATCATTGCTCTCCTTGGTAGGTTGGCTTTGGGAGTGGTGAGCTTAGCTTGTGCAAATATTTAATTTGATATGGTTTCTATATCTGGATACCCTTCTTCACATCAACCACCAAGCAGAGTTCATAGGATACATTTTATTAAGGCAACAGTACAAGACTCACTGTCCTACATAATCTCTGTTCATTTTCCTGTCAGTTTACAGAGGATATTAGGTACAAGGCACCAACATTAGAGAAGCTAGTGTCCTCAGCTAAACAAAAGAGTCTTCTCAATCTTATGGTGTCTCTATTCATTCACCAACCACTTCCCTCTGTATACTGGATGATATAATACACATATGTATGTGTGTATTATCATTGTCATCATCATTTAATGCCTGTCTTTCATGCTGCTTTGGGTTGGATAGTTTGACAAGAGCTGGCCAGATAGAAGACTACACCAGGCTACTGTGTCTGTGTCTACACCAGGCTACATGTGTGTGTGTGTGTGTGAATATATGCAAGTGTATATGTGTGTGTATGTTTATATGTATATAGGCATGTACATGTGTGTATGTTGACAGAGAGAGAGCAATAGTATCATTGGTGTTGTATATTAGGCATGATTTAATATGATCAAAGGTGTTCCAGCCATGACCATCCCATTTTTTATTTACCCATAGTGTGTCTTAGACATTATCTACATTGCTTTATATACACTTACTCTGGGTGCTATTTAGCCTCCCGTAGGCTCTGACTGAACATACTTGTGAACTAAGACAATCCTGTTGTGATTATCCTATCTTTTACTCTGATGGTGTTTTTAATGCTATTTTATTCAGTGGATCCATTCTTTTTTAAAGACATAATAATATATAAACTAAACACAGGGTGAGGAAGCCATAGCTGGAATGTTTTGATCTTGTGAGCATGGATCTGCTTTATCACAGCTAACCTGGGGCTAAACAACAACAAGGACTGTGTGCATATATGTTTTCTTGTTGCTGTTGTTTGTTATTAGTCTTTATCCTCTTCTTTGGTTTTACTACAATAAAACAGGAAATCCTAACTGGCTTTTGTTTAGATGTTCAAAGTTCTGGCCTTTCACCGCTCACAGCTTCTATGGAAATCAACAGAAACCAGTCAAGGCTGTATTGCGCATTAAATTACTTGAGTTAATCTTTCTATTATATGCTTCTGATGTTTTATTGAGCGTTATGATATGTAGGTGTTTGTGTTTTAATGTGTGTGTGTCTGTGTATATTTATGTATATATAACATTTATTTACATATATTTGTGTGCATATGTCTGTATAATGTATATAGATGGATATAGATATATATTTGAGTGTGTGTGCATATATATATATGTTTGTGTGTATGCATTGAGAGAGGGAGCAAAGAAAGAGAATATCATTTATGTTGTATGTCAGGTGTGATTTTGAGAAGCTTGTCAGGCAAGAGTCCTTAGGAACTGATATGGTTGGTTGATAAGATAAAATGCCAGTCTGTATGTGTGTATGCAGGTGTGGCTGTGTGGTAAGAAGTTTGCTTCCCAACCACATAGTTCTAAGTTCAGTGCCATTGTGTGGCACCTTGGGCAAGTGTCTTCTGCTGTAGCCCTGAGTCTGACTAAAACCTTGTGAGTGGATTTGGTAGACAGAAACTGAAAGAAGCCCATTATATATATATATTTTTTTAAAGTTTCAGCTCAGAGCTGTGGCCATGCTGATGCACTGCCATTTTGTGCTACACTGTTATTACTAAGAGCCCCCTCTAATATGTGGCACTTGGTGAAGAATAGAGTTTGATATAGCTACCCTCATTTGCACCTTGTCGTGAGGTAGGTTCATCTGGGACTCTTGACAGGAAGAGGTCCAGCTTTGATTTAAAAACCGCTACATCTATTTTGTGCAAGTTCCTCAGACTCTTTGGGAGAATATTAAAAAGCTGTGGGCCTTTGAAACCCAGGCTGTTGCAGTAGCTGGTCCTGAAGCATGATGGCATTGCTGGGATCATTGGTACTATGCAGTGTTGTCCCGTTCTAGCATTGGTGTAGCTTTCAATGCCAAAATTTGGCACAATTCTTTCCAGGATCTTCCAGATATATATTACTGCATACCTCTCCCATCTTCTCCCCAGGGAGTAGAGTCTTAGATGTTTCAACCTTTCCCAGTAGCTGAGCTGTTGCAAAGAGACGATCTTCTTTGTGAATCTTCTCTGGATTGCTTCAAGGTCCGCTGTTAATTTCACACTAGTGGGTGACCATAGCTGTGAGCAGTAATCCAGGTGGCTGAGGACGAATGTCCGTCAGAAGACCATCATGGTTTTCTTATCTCTGGTTCTGAATGTTCTTAGGATCCAGCCAGCCAGTCATCTGCACTTTGTCGCCATCCTGGTAATGTGCACTTGGAAAGAGGTATCATCACTCATGTCAATACCCAGGTCCCTCACAGACTTAGGCTCTGGGATTGAAATTCCCTGTGGACCGGTGTACCCTGTAAGTTTAATATTCAGTTTTGGATGCTGGTAGCGTAGGGCCTGGAATTTTTCAGCATTAAACTGCATATTATTATCCTCAGCCCATCTGTAGATTGAGTCCAACTCCTGCTGCAGGTGTGCAACATCGCTGGGGTTCTATATTTTCTGAGAGATTTTCGTATCATCTTGCATAGCTTGCCAGAGTGGCTATTCGGGCATTTGAGGGCATATCTGAGAGGGCCACTATAAAAAGCAGTGGTCCCAAGACAGTGCCCTGTGGAACACCGCTCACTGTTTGTGTGTGTTCATACAGGTGGCTCCATTAACCGCTACTGCCTGACTCCTATCTTTCAGGAAGTCATGTAACCACACTCCAAGTTTTCCAGCTATGCCGAGGTCACGCAGTTTGTGGCATATCATACCATGATCCACCTTGTCAAAAGCTTTTGCAAAATCAAGGTATATTACGTCCACATTTGATTTGTTGAGTAACTGCCTCAACACCCAGTCATAATGTTGTAAGAGCTGGGTCAGGCAGCTCCTACCTGGTCGAAAACCATGCTGGGTATCACTCAGCAAGTTATTTTCCTCAAGGAATGCGATTAGTTTCCCTCTGACTATCCGTTCCATGACTTTGCTGATGTGTGAAGTCAGAGAGATAGGCCTATAGTTTTTGGCATCTACTCTACTTCCCCCTTTATGTATTGGGCATATTAATCCCTCCTTCAGCTTGCTTGGCAGTTTGCCATTTGTAAGAAAGCTCTGGAAGAGAATCTTGAGGGGTTTTGCCAGGGCATGCTTACACGATTTGAGGAGGATTGCTGGGAAACCATCAGGACCAGCAGTTGAGTTTGTGTCCACTTCATCTAGGACTAGTAGTATAGGTATTAAGAACTTGAAGAGCTGGAATAAATACTGCTAAGTATTTTGTCCACTGTGTTAATGACTCTGCCAGCTCACGTATCTATACACATATCAAACAAAAGACTGGATAAGTCTGCAATCTCTGTTTTGATATGCAAATATGTAATTACTCTGCAAATAGAATTCACTAGAAATTTCAATTGCTATGTACATCTCATTCAAAGTAAAACATCTAGCATCTTGAGGTTTGGCAATAGCAAGGGCTTCTTCTAGTCATAGAATATCTGCCACAAATTCTGTCTGACTGATGTGAAGATGGAAAAGTGAGTGGTGGTGATGATGATGATATTGCAAATGGACCAACTGGCTGATAGACAAGCCACCTTTAGTCACCAACACACTTAGCAACTACTAGTTAACTCTCAAGATATGTCTGTATCCACTCTGTTTCTCTGTCTTTTCTGTTAGAGACTATGTCAGTGATTACAATGACGTACTTGGCTCAGGATAAGTCAAAGGTAAATAATGGAGTGGGCAGGGTCTGTCTGTCTGTCTGCATAGTTTTGGTTCACATTCATTGCAGATGTTTCATTGTGTTCATATATCTTAGCTATTCATTTAATTTTTCCTGCTTCATTTCACTCAATTGTCAGGTGAGCCAATAAAACTTCTTGTGTTAATTCATAATTTTGAGACCACCCACCGTGAAAGTTTCTAAAAGCTAATATGAAAGAAATAGTTAAAACCTTCTAACTATGTCATAAAATCAAGGAGAGTTAAACGACTGCTCATAACAAGCTATTGGTTTTTCCTATCAGAGGTAAGAGACTATCTATCTATCTATCTATCCATCCATCCATCCATCTCCACTATTAAAAGTAGATGAAATAGAAAATATCGATCGTACTCCGTATAATATTAATGGTAATCTGTATTGTGACTTAGGGGTTTTTAATCCCCTCCTGTCACATCTTTTCTTTCCACTATTTAGAAAAAAAGAAAAAGAAGTAGTCGATTGTTTATATAGTTTCTAAATGTTTAAATGACAATGCAGTTTTATTTCAAGTTACGTTGCATCGATAATTCTCCCCCCCCAAAAAATGAAAAATCTAAATTATCTGCATCTACTTGAAAAGAACAAAAAAACAAAACAAATAATGAATTATATAGAAACAAAAACTATCAAATATAAAAAGATATATATCCCAGCGCTTCTCTTTTCTCCCTCACTTTTATTTCTTTGCAAACCCTATTTTCTCTCGGCTTCTTACGCTAAAAACAACTGCAAGATGACAGCAACGGTTGTTACAGTCTAATTTCACGTGTGTATGTACATATACCGTATTTGAT